>NC_081517.1:37984440-38199440 GCF_030273125.1 Centropristis striata | reverse complement strand
GTTGGATTGAGCTGTCAGTGCGGGTGACCACGTGGTGAGCGAGATGATCAGCTGACTCTGTCGGAGGAGGAAGAGGGATGAAAATGGAAGGGAACAGAGACGAAGCCGAAAAATGTATAAATATAGCGACGAGATCCCTCAAAGCCGGAGATAAAGAGAAAGCGCTGAAGTTTCTCATCAAAGCAGAGAAGCTGTATCCCACCGACAGAGCCAAAGGTAAGGTGTCTGTGGCTGACCCCGGCCCTCTGGACGCTAGCTGCTATAGCTGACGTGTTTTAACATCACTTACGACTTAAGCTCACTACAGGTCAACTGTTGACTATTGTATAACACATGATTGTATGCTAAGTTCACGGTAATCAAGGCTAAGTTGTGATTTACACATAGGAAATGAAGCTACACACACCAGAGTTGGTTTAACGTCAGCTAACTGTGGGCCTAGCGTTATGTTGCTAACCTAGCATCACTGTAGTTGACTTTTACAATTAATGTGGGTTATATTTGACGACGTTGATGACTTTGTCTTGTGTTTTTGGTCGCTATCAGCACTGTTCTGCTTTAGAATACCAAAAAGTAACAAAAGTCAGTGACGTCAAGACCTCATTCATTCAGTGGTTGATGCTAACGTTAAGATAGCCGTTTTCTTTAACGGTAACTGACGTTTAAAGCGTTTCTGTTGACTGTCATCCGACTTTCAGTTTGAGTTTTACACTTTGGCTTTTGTTTACGATGTTGCTGTGTAAAGGCGGTACATTTGTGGTGTAATTCCAGGCCAGAACAGGCAACCAGAGCCTGGAGAAGGAGGTTGTCAAGGCTACGACTTGATGCTGTCAATCCTTTAATTGAATGGTTGGCCTGGAGAATAGGTTAATCTATTTAACCCTATAAAGCCAAGTGTATCATATTAGATACAGTAATTTTTGAGACCTCTACATCATCAAAAACCTGATGTATACATGTGTTGAAGATAAACAAACTGAGCAACAAATTGCACAAAAATACCAGATGTAGCAAAAATGATATGCAGGTTCCACGAATGGATCATTGCTGCATTAAAAAAACTTCATATCAGCAGATGTATGATGTTGTGTTATATGGGAAAAATATGTATTTTGCATGTTTGAGGAAAAAGGAAAAGTCAAAGTCTTAATAGGTTAAAAATGTTAGGGTTTATATGTTTTTGTTAGTTTGAGAAAAACAAACTGTGAGCAACAAATTGCACAAAAAGACCTGATGTATCAAATATGATACAAATTAGAATTCATAAATGCAATTTATTCATTTCTTAAAATTCGTCAGCAGGTTAATAAGCACTCAGTTTTTACAAAAATTGAATTTTCTGGCAATTATTTCATGGTTCAGGCTTTATAGGGTTAATCCCACCGGTCACAATAGTGACCGTAAAAATATTTCTTCGTTATAAGGCTCTATTCCTGCAGAATATGTCAAACAAAGCTGCCCTGAGCCAATGGATGTTCTCCTCCCATCACATTGGAAATGTCCAAAAGTAAAAATGCTATGTCTGTTACAATAAAGTAACAATGTTGAGTTAGACCGATAACTGCTTTTTTTGTTTTGCTCTATGTATTGTCCTCTCAGTATTCATATTGGTATAGTTGTCACACTAGACACTAGAATGTTATTCTAGTGGCAATGTTGGAGACTACCAGTTACAAAATTCTACATATGTTAATAACTGGAAAGGGAAATATAATATTTTTTATGACTGCATAGGAGAAATATGTTAATGTAGTCTATAGATCAAATAAAAAACAAAAAAAAACAAAATTACTTTATTTATCCCTATTCAGTTAGTTTGGTAGAATGAGACAGCTTGATGGGTAAATGGTAGATACAATATCTAATCCCACCAGTCACTATTGTGACCGAACATAAAACGCACCTTTTCATCTATTTTTCCATGAGAATCTTTTAAACTAATGGTTGATTATTTCAAAAGTGTACAAATGACACATGATTTGGATATTTTCATGTCTGGGAAAAATTTGGGATTAAATGGGTTAATCCCGGACACAGCTGTCTGGGAGATGACTGTAAACAGGTTTTAGGTACTCACAGGGATGACAAAGGTGCTTTGGATTGTAAATGGCTCTTTATTGTACTGCAGAGGTTTTCAAAATATGAGACTGTGGGCCTCCCTCTCAGAAAAAGCTTGGAAAAAGATGCCCCCTTGCTTAGTTTTACTCCGTTACTGGATGCCAATGATGCCATTATTGTTATTAGATCCCATAGACACTCAACAATTGAGCCATAAAAACCTAATGTTGCTGTTTGACATAACATCAGACTACACCAAATTAAAAAAGGTCACTCTGTACTAAGACATTTATTAGCTTCCGACTCTGGGAAGTTACTCTGAAGTATTTTTATCCAAATCACACACATTTAGAATACTCTATGTGATCTTCTTATAATGACTAATGTAATATTTTTTCACTTTCGTTCACTGAGCCACCCCTGAAAATGTTTGCTAGTATAACCTCTGATATTAAGGATTGTCAGTGATTGTGTAGAAGGCTTGCAGATTGCTGGCCAGGAGATCCTCAGTTGTTAAATTATAACTTGTCAGTTAGACGTAGTTAAATGTCCAACTGGGTCCTTTTGTCTGTCTGCCTAATTATGTGCCTGCACACGCAGGTTTAGCTGTGAGGATTTATAAAGCGGCAAGGACAGTTTCAAGGCTTCCCACAGGAAGCTAAGAGATATCTGGCTTTCAAGGCTGAACCTTGAAAAAAACTAAATGTCATTCAACAGCACACATATAGCCAATAAACAATTTGCTGTCAATATTAGACTTGTCAGATTTCAATTATTTGAGCAAATTGAGGATTTTTTTTTACTGCACATGCAAACCACAGGATGTGCATTAAAATATACAGTAATGTGCAAGGATGTTTAAAAGAAATAATAAATAAATGTCCAATGTAACATTCCCCAACATTTTCCAGTCTGCTGTAAATGTGTTTATGTTAAAGAGGAAAGATTGGAACAAGTTGTTAACATAGTAACATATCAAAATACAGCATCAAGAGGAATGTATTTGATACAATTAAGCAATAGAATAAACTATGGATCACTGTTTGGAAATTAGGTTGTTGGAGCAAAACTTTATGCTTTAACAAGAGAAAATGTGGAATTTGTAACATTCATGTTCTCAACTTGTTAAGTAGTCTAAGGTGCTATGAGAAAGAGAGATTATGGTTGTGCAAGAGGCAATAGTTTTGTTCTTATGTTACATGTGACTGCATTAGGAAACTATACGGAACATTACAAAAGTTAAAAGCATTGGAGAGTGAGAGAGATGATGAGGCAGCTCTGTTGACGCTGAACTATCTTTGAGTTTGTATTTTTGCATCACTGACCATATTTTCTACATAGACGGCAAACTTGAATTGAAATCTGCTCTAGGGGCACTGTAAATGGTGTTAATAAGTAAATTTAAATGCTTGAAGAAAAAGTTGTTTTCAAGGTCTGTGTGAGTCCTAATAAAATAGAGGGGGTATATTTCAAGTTTGCATTTTTTGAGGAATTAAACATCTTATTACTGCCCCATCATTAAGGCACAGTTGGTATATTATGTATTAGCACAATCATCTCAATGTGTATATTCAAGGGGTTTTCCTAGGATCTACAGTGATTTAGGTTAGTTACGATCAAAGGGATCCTTCCTTCCATCTGTCCAATAATGGTAGTGTAGTTATATGTGTTTTTATTGATCATTGACAACTTGGTTAGGGTAAACCACCTGCTGGTTGGGAATTGACAACTTTATTTAAATTATTTCGATTATATAAGGCAAAGCTGGTTCTGCAAACTAAATGCACTGTACACTTCATCATTGTTGTCACTTTTCAAGGGTCAATCTGTGATTGGTGTACAACAACACTTTTATGTCGACGTGCAGTCAAGACTAAATAATGGAAAGCTGGAAAATGTGTTTGATTCTGAATGTTATTGATTTAGACCTTTTTATAAACTAGTTTTGACATTAATTAATTAATTAATCTAACATTAATACTTTATCCAAACTTTGGCACCACTTTTGCAAAAGTAAGCAAAGCTTAAGTCGTCTGAAAGCAATGCTAACGTTAAACACCACTTTACAGTAACAAGTTGAGACTGATGGTGGAAAGTGGCTTAATGACAGTGTGGTTAAAGGTGTAGGGCCAATTTTACCCAGCCACAAATGGGTGTTCCACTTTCTCATAAACATTAAGTTGACCTCTTTCAAAATGCAAACCCCACAACGATGTCAAAATACTTTAAAAGTGTCTCTGACACTGAAAACAGAAGTTGTCATGTGTTTTCATTCAGCTTGAGTTGCTGCGGCATGCAAAAGCTGGCCCACTGAAAATCATCCTGCAGTTTATCCACTGGACCCCTGTAGTCACCTTGAACTAGTCCATAATGTTGAGTTTTAGCAGGACTCTTCCTCTTGGTTTGATGGGCTTGCAAGTTTTGTTGACTGTTTTTCCCAACTCTTTTCATTTACTGACTAAGCTTTACATTAACCCATTGACGCCTAAAACTTCCTGTAAAACCTCTGGGCGATTTTAAAATAACCCCCTAAAACCTGAAGTTTTTCTGGAAATTCAACAGAAGTGTCAACGCTTCTACTAAATAATAGATTTTTCAGCCTCTGTAGCAGATAGAAATTAAATTCAAAAACTATTTGAGAGCTTATACAAATACTACAAAACGACGTATCCGATTTCCAGGCTTCAATGGGTTAAGAGCAATGAACGGTCTGATTGGGCATTGTTCCAACTGGACCTCAGTGCTGTCTTTCTAACTTGGGCTACTTGGAAAAAGTGATTTTGTGTCTGAGCAAAGCATCTTCCTCTCTTCAGCTTTGTTGGAAGCGATAACGAAGAATGGCAGCTCGACGGGTAACGGTGCATATCGAAGGAGACCAGCAGAAAGCTCAGAAAACACGGGTGAACAACCAGAGGGGGAAAGCCGTGAGTCTGCAGGAGCCGACTCTTCTAAAGGCTTCACCAAAGACCAGGTTGAAGGAGTGCAAAGGTAAGAAGAAGGATTCAGTAGGTCTTCCATTTTATGTTTTATTTCTTTTCCCACTAATTGGTTCTGTAATCTGTCCCACTTTTGCCTATTTTGGTGCTTTCCTACAATTGGCTCTGTGACTGCAGCCGCACTGTGTCTATCACACTCGATTAGCCCTTTCATCTGTGGCTGCAGGAGGAAGCTGTAGTCTCTGCAGTGTTGTGCACACACAGCTAATTGTCATGGGAACCTCTTTAGCTTGGTGCTTTGCCCATGAGAGGATAAAGTGAGAGACATTTAACAGTGTGAACTAGATACCAGGTAAACGCTATATGTTCTAATTTTAGAGCACGAGAGACAGCTACACAGAGGGACGTAGGCAGTCAGAGCTTTTAATCCTCAGCATACCGGCTCCAATCAGATCCTAGAATGTTGACAATAGCAACATGATCTTTATTTATAGGATTAACATGCTGCTCATCATTATGTAATCCTCTATTGCATCAAACATAGGCAGTTACTGTGGTCCCTAGTGTTTTAATTCACTAAAGCTTTCTCAAAGGATTTTGTTTAAAAGTTGCATCATGTCTCCTAAGAAAAAGACGATGTTTACATTTCTTCCATGCAACTGAATGATTTAAACATAATTCTGGGCCATTATTACTATAGATAATGCTTTGAAAAAAAGGCATAACTTGCTTGCTGTAGTAGAATAATTAGTTAAATAGTAGAAATGTCAGAGCCTTTGTACAAACATTTAAATCTTCTGGCAATGTTTGCCCTGTAAAACCATATTATTTAAAGCAATAAAGCAGATGCAGAAAACTTTTAAATAATGTTTAATCGATTATATGTATTCCCAAATTTAAAAGTTGTTATTAACAGTTCACTAATTAATTTTATTTTACAGATAGGAGCTGTCTAATGATAAAAGTAGCCTAGAGTCTGGACCCTGGGTTCCCATCTCCTGGGGCCTCATGTATCAAAGAGTGCGTAGCTTTCATACTGAAAGATGGCGTACTCCCAAAACTAGGAAAGTACGTACGCAAACTCACCTCCACATGTATCAAACTATTCTTACGCCAGGTTCAGCGCACCTTTCCTTGATACATCCCAACCAGCGGGGAACTGAGCGCACATGCACGAGCCACCAACCACGCCTTGGCCCCTCCCGAAAATGAATACGCAAATGACATGCAAATGACTATAAATCGCCGGCATGCCCGCTGATTATCGACAAATCAACTTACTGCCACTGCGCGCGAGGTGGACGTGGTGATCTCCGGGGTGGAGGCAGGAAAAATGAGCTTTTTAGTGCCTCAGGTGTGGGAT
Organism: Centropristis striata; assembly: GCF_030273125.1. NCBI lineage: Eukaryota > Metazoa > Chordata > Actinopteri > Perciformes > Serranidae > Centropristis > Centropristis striata. Next base: position 38,193,083 of record NC_081517.1, on the reverse strand, counting down.
CAGCAACAAGATGTCACTGTGGCTGTTAATGCAGCCGGATCAGAGAGCTGCACCATGACAGAAGGGTCGCTCCACACACGCTCCTTCTTTTCCTTTTTTTTTTAAACACACTTTATTGTTTTTAAACACATTAACAATACAAAACACAGAAACAGAAGCCCTCCCCCCCACCCCCCACCCCATCCCGACAGACAGCACATGCTATACAAAGTTAGGCAAAAAATAAATAAATAAGTACAGTTCTAGTTTGTCTCCAGTCCGCAATAGGCACTCATGATCGCCAGTCAGAAAACCGTCTACCCATCAACAGCAGATTTTTCAGATCTGCAGGTATATAATCAAGAAAGGGTGTCCAAAAAATTAAAAACAATTCGTCCTTTCCCTTTACAGCAGCTTGTAACCTTTCATGAGGAAGGAGATCAAAGATCTCCCTGTACCAAAGGGTGACACTAGGTGGAAGGGTTTTGATCCAATTTTTTAATATACACTTTCGAGCAACGAGAAGGAGTTTATCAAGGAGCTTATGATGTGACACAGTGAGATGTAAGTCCCTAGAGGGAAGGCCTAGGAGGAAAACCCCAGGGTCTTTCTTAATTTGTATTTTAAATATCCCACTGACGACCTTTGAAATAAGTGACCAAAATCTGGAGATTAGTTTACATTCCCAAAAGTAATGGAAATACGTTCCCCTTTCTAAGTTGCACTTAAAATAACAGGAGTAATATGCACCCTGTGTAGTATCTTGTACTGAGTTTCTCTCAGCTGGTTACAAGTAGATGTGGACCTTATCAGGCGTATAGTTGCCAGCCAATCATCTTCAATATATTCATTGTTCAAGTCTTTTTCCCATCTATAAGAGATGTCTGGTAAATGGTATGTAACGGAAGAACCCAGAAGTGAGTAAAATGATGCTATAAGATGTCCTCTGACACGCTTCTTCTTAACGGCTAAGAGCCATTATAGCTGTCAGTGCGTAATGCGTGCCAAAATAATTTTTACGCATCAGTTTATAAGCCACACTTAACTTGTTGTCCCAATTAAACATCACATACGGGATCAAATATGCACCACACCTGACTTATTCTGAAAGGATTTCCAACACACGTTTTTTCTCTGGAGAGAGGGATCTGTGCGTCATGGATCACTGTTCACCTGCAGCGTTAACATCTCCATGTTAAACCAAAGGGGAAACGGTCGGCGATCGGGACTTTGAAGCAGTAATTAAGGCAGGTTAACTGTGAAAAATGTGTGCGCTCCATAATCAGAATCACAAGTACTTTATTGGAAATTCAGTATATATAAAAATAGTGGAAATAGCAGAATATATAGACTTAAGAAAATATACAATCTTAACATCAAAACATATAGACTTCAACATACTATCATTGCACAAGTAAGCAGCAGTACGCAGGTGAAGTCTAAAATATGAAAATAGATGAAAGAAAATCATCTATCCCCTCATATTTAGAACAGGTTATTGATGGTGGAAAACGGCATTTTCCTTCCATTTTCCGAGAGCTATAAACTATAAACATAATGCCAGTTGTGTTAAGTTTGAGTTTAGACATGAAACACGTTTTAAATAGAGCATAAAAGACAGAAGTTTCTGCCAAACAAAAGTTTGCGGTGCTACCACACGGCACCTTGATAGGTTGCGGAGCGGTCCGCACATTCTCACGGCAAGTTCACTTTTCATACATGTGGCGTGTGCGGAAAAAACAGCGTACGCAATACGCGGCGTTGATACATGAGGCCCCTGGTCTTTTGTCTGTCAGTAGCTGCTGTCACGAAGTGGAGAAAAACATGTATTAAAATGGAGGCGTATCTGTTCCATGAGATGCGAGTGAAGGATGTCAAAAATGCTGCCAAGAATGTAATTGGTGATTATGTGGTGGTTTTGCAGGAAGTGACATTGTACTAATACATTTCAGCACCCTTGTGCTCAACCCACTGCCCTGCTGTGCATCAGCTCATCCAGATTCTCCCTCCACATTGTTTTTACACTCATACGGCTCAGTGTTTAGTTTAATCACATTCTGTTGTCAAAAATAATAATTCCGAGCAAATAGTAATCCAACAAATTAAAATAGTTATGTATGGTGTATAAAAGTGGGGTAATTGAACATCTGTTTAATTAATATATGTGGGATTTTTCACAAGTTTGCAGTTTTGTATTGCATATTGACATTGTGTAACGTGGATTTAAATTATATAGCCCAGCCCCGATGAGATAATGGAATATATATCACAGGTCAATCTATGTCCTGATCTACCGTCTGTAGTAAATCCATTCCTTAAAATAATTTCTGCTAAGAAGGTGACAGGAAAAGAGAGAATTCAAGGCCCTGACGAGGTAGAGCACTTTTTCAGGTTTTTGTCTGGCAACTACAAAGTCACTTGTCCTCCCAATTCATCTGATGAGGTTTTCTCTTTGAAAACAATTGAAAATTCCACCTCAAGGTGCTAAAAAAAAGTTCAGTGTCTGATCAGGGCCTCACAAAAAAAGTTAATTCAAAGAGAAAAAAACATTTTCTCACCTGTCTTTCTTTTGGAGCTGTCCAAAATGATTCACCGGATTATGTTCAGCTGCTTTTCTCTCTGTCCCTTTCAGAATAAAGCGATGTAAGGACTACTATGAAGTGCTGGGTGTCAATAAAGAAGTCAACGAGGAGGAGCTAAAGAAAGCCTACAGGAAACTAGCGCTGAAGTTTCATCCAGACAAGAATCATGCACCTGGAGCAACGGAGGCCTTTAAAAGTAAATGATTGTTCTTTACTCACACTTGTAGGCAAGACTACTATGTAGCCTGCATGTGATATAAAATACAATGTGTAATACAGTTGAACATCAAAGCGTTGTACTGTAACCTCTACAAAAACAGTTGGAAATTATTTATGTTCCCCTTTCTGATGCATCAACCTTATCATCCTTCAGAGATTGGTAATGCATATGCAGTGCTGAGCAACCCAGACAAAAGACGGCAGTATGACCTGACGGGAGGGGAGGAGCCTAGCAGCCCAGGTCACTCACACGGAGGAGGAGGCTTCGACTTCCACAGGGGCTTTGAGGCCGACATCACTCCTGAAGACCTCTTCAACATGTTCTTTGGAGGAGGCTTCCCCTCCTGTAAGTCAGCTCATAACGTTAATTATTATTATTATTTTATTTAAAAGGGGACAGTGCAATTTCATAAAACACATGATTGTACATGGTTAAAAAAGCCAGAGTTAGCCAGAAGGCTAGTTTTCATCTGTAGTCCCCTGGCCATGATGTAAAAAAGCAGAGAATTACGAAAACAAAAAACAAACAAACAAAAAAACAAAACAAAAAAAAAACACGTACAATATACAAAATACATATACAAACACTTACAATTACAATTACTTACAACACGATACAATTAAGAAAAAATACAACATCACAACATAACATTTTATCATAACATCATTTACCACTTGACTTTGATTGGTGTTTCATCAAAATATATTGATTTTATATAGATTTTCTTGTGAAGTCACGTTATAAATGTAGTAGTCAATAATCTTGTCTTTTAATTTCGATGGAGTGTATAAGTGAGAGATATATTCATGTTACCTTGGTGTTTTGGTGACTTGTGCATCCTTTTCTTTTCCCTGTCCTGAAAAGGCCTTTATTATTTTCAACATAATGTACAACATATCTTTTTGTATACTGATCTTTTAGCTGTAATTGGTGACATATTCCAAATATTTTGTATTTGACCTCAGTCATAATATTTTTCTCTACAGCAAGTCCACACACCTTCACCAACAGCAGAACAAGCTACAGCCATCAGACGGACTACCGACAAGAGAGAACAGAAGAAAGGGGAGATGTAAGTTGTGTTCAGATTTTGTATTTTATATCTAGAAAGATATTAAACATTTTGTTTGCACACAAATTATAATTTTGTGAACCTGTAGAAACGACATTCTATGACAGTCCATGATTGTGTGTGTGTGTGTGTGTGTGTCTGTGTGTGTCTGTGTCTGTGTGTGTGTGTGTTTTGGAAAATGTCCTCATTGGGCTGTGTTTGCCTCCAGGGTGGCTTCTCAATGTTTATCCAGCTGATGCCCATCGTGTTCCTGATTTTAGTGTCAATATTGAGCCAGATGATGATGTCCCCACCACCCTACAGCCTCTACTCTAGACCGTATGTATTCACACACAAACACACAAATCTTGTGTGGATAAAGATGATTTTTGTTTTATAGGATTTTCAATGAATTTGTATCGCTGTGGATGTCGCTTTAATAAACCTGATACTGTAGGGACAGCAGCCCCTTTCAGTCTGCCCTTTCAAGCTGCGATGTTTACGCCTCTGTGGCGTTTCACCTTCAATCTCAACGTCCCAGAGGTGTGATGGGGGGACCAAGTGGCTCTGTTGCGCCTTCGGATGTAGTAACAGAAGCGTTAAATTGGTCAGACTGTTCGAGGCGGGCGGAGGTGGCAAGACGGAAAATAGGTGGTGTACATTATTTGTGCAACCAGCCCTCGGGTAAAAAGAAAAGACATGGACCGTATCATCAATAACCCGCCTCTCACTTGAGTTCGACAGTAATCAAATCATGTTAAGCAAAATGCAGAACAACTTCGCTTGAGTATGTAAATGCTACCTGCATGGCCGGAGCCCTGTACTAAGAAGCTGGATTTGAGGGTTAGCGAGGTAACTTGGGGTTAACGAACACACAGGCGATGTGTGTTTCTCACTGAACTACTGAATAAGTTTGTAGTTCTATGGACATTTACCCACACAGTCACGAATCAGTCCTGTAAAATAAGGTAGCATTCATAAATTATGCTTCACTATATCATTAATCAGTATGATTTTTACTTACATATGACATCCTGCTTCCTTCAAAACAACGTTGTCACGTTATGTTTTATGCTTTATAATGGTTTGCTGATGTCCGTTTTATGCTGGTATACAGCTAATATAATACTGATTGGAAACTGATTTATCCAAGATAATATGCCTTACAATAGTCACTTCTGAAGTGGGCAAAAACTAAATATATTTGGATATATCCTTCATTATGGGACAGTTTCAGACCTAAATCCAGTTCATAAGGAGGCCATCGATTTACTCAACAGTAGTCATTAAAAGCACAAGGAGTGGGTAAATAAATATGGTAAATAATTTGTAAATCTCTACAGCAAGTAACAGCACAACGTGCAGTTCTTCCGTCAATATAGTTTTGAATGCACTCACATCGGCTGTTGCTTATTGTAGACGTACTGCTGCTGCTATGTAACATGGGTATCCACATCGTTCTGCATTGCCGGATTGCAGTGTGAATGGAAGCCAAAATGATGCAGTTGATGAATCCGTATGAATGTCCTGAGGCGAAATGACAGCAAAGCTCGTTACGGTACTTTTGTGGCAACTTGGAACTAACTTGTACTTCCTTTTTCTCCTCCAGGTCCACAGGTCAGACTGTAAAACGGCAGACAGAAAACCTGCATGTTGACTACTACGTCAATAGAGATTTCAAGTCGGAGTTTAAGGGCTCGGCGCTGCAGCAGATTGAGAAAAGTGTGGAGGATGACTATGTATCCAATGTTAGAAATAACTGTTGGAAGGAGAGACAGACAAGTGAGTAACCACTATTAGAATAGAACAACCTTACTTATAGTTTCCGCTGCACTATTTATTTCTATTGTATTAACACTTCTGTTGTTTTTTTTCTGCTTTTCTCATCCAGAAACAGACCTGCTGTATGCTGCTAAGGTATACAGGGACGACCGAATGCGCAAGAAGGCAGAACTTATGACCATGGATAACTGCAGGGAGCTGGACAGACTAAATAACTTATTCAGGGGAGGATGAGTTGGACGCTTTTAGATCCTGTATATGTATATGAATAGATGTATGTTCATGTTTTTTTAAGAAAGAGTCTTTACACTAGGAGCAAAAACTTACTGAAATAATTTAGTTCTATTATTGAAGTTTTAAAATGTCCCTCTCCTCATATCCCCGCACCAACTTCCTCACTCCAGCCTGACCCCAGGAACCGCCTTGTTACACCGTAATGAACCAATCTACACACACTGTAGAAATTCCCAGACATTTTCTTTCTTCTTTTTTTTACTCTGATCTTCTTGTATTTTGGAAACAAGAAGGACAAGGACACTTGATTGTAAAGGCATGTGTTTCGAGTAGTGGGAACCCAAACAAATCACTGTCTTAACACCAACAAACCACATACGACATCATCTGCTTGACATAAATATACGATGAAGACTTTGTAGGTTCGTTTGGAGGTGCTGTCCTCCAGCCAAATCCATTTTATGAAGAAGAACGGAACAAAAGAAGAAAAATAACCCAAGGCTTCTTCCAGTTTCCTGCTCGCCTCCGAATGTGGATAAAGATATGAAGAAGAGATACCTGTGATTTTGTTACTAGACAACATTTTATGTCATCATTTTCAAAATGTGAAGTTGGCTGGGACTAAACATGGCAGGACATCGAAACTGCTCACCAATGGTTGTACATTTTCATTTTTGAATGTTTGAAGTTTATGCAGTTATTTAAGAAACTATAGGAGAAACAAAGATTTTCTTCAATGCTCGCCTAATCATTTAAATAAAGTGAAATTATTACCATAGCCTGGATGTATGTGTGTCTGATTCAGATATTAAGGGTCAATTAAAAACAAACATCTAGTGGTATTTAGACATGCAGATGGTTTTGGTTTTATTTTCCCATGTTCTGGTATTTCTGAGGTTTCTGCTACAGTGGAGGTGAAATTGGGTCTTTTCTTATATCAGTGCTGTGAGTAGAAAAGTTAAGATGGATAGAGATTGAATTCCGCTACCTGCATGGCCGGAGCCCTGTGCTAAGAAGCTGGATTTGAGGGTTCGCGAGGTAACTTGGGGTTAACGAACACACAGGTGATGTGTGTTTCTCACTGAACTACTGAATAAGTTTGTAGTTCTATGGACATTTACCCACACAGTCACGAATGACTCCTGTAAAATAAGGTAGCATTCATAAATTATGCTTCACTATATCATCAATCAGTATGATATTTACTTACATATGACATCCTGCTTCCTTCAAAACGTTATCACGTTATGTTTTATGCTTTATAATGGTTTGCTGATGTCCGTTTTATGCTGGTATACAGCTAATATAATACTGATTGGAAACTGATTTATGCCTTACAATAGTTACTTCTGAAGTGGGCAAAAACGAAATATATTTAGGGCCCGAGCAGGCAACGACCTGCGAGGTCCCTATTGTATTTCGAATGATTTTTTTTTTCTTCCCAAATGATCGCATTTTTCACTGCCTGAACATACCCAAAAACTCATGAAACTTTAAATATAAGTCACACCTGGCGAGATATTTTATAATCTATTGTCATCCTGAATTTCCACTACAAGGTGGCGCTATAATAAAGGAAAGTGCGTTTTGGCTAATAACTCCCACATACTTTATCGCACATTCAAAAACCTTATATCCACGCGTTCACTGAGTTGTGCTGAATCTCGTGATATAGGCCACGCCCATTTTCGCCAAGAGTTTTTTTCCACAAATTTGCGAAATGTCGTAAACCTACTTTTTCGAACTCCTCCTAGGCAATTTCATCGTTTTGCACCAAACTTTGCACACAGCATCTATGGACCCTCATAACAAAAAGTTATTAAAAGAATTTTGATAACCCAAAGAATAATCAAGTTATTAAATAACAACTTCCTGCAGGTGGCGCTATTATCAACACAAAACACGAAGTGTTGCATATCTCCACATTGGTGTGTCTGAATGACATGAAACTCAGGTTATTACTTCCCTATGAGCCCCTGAGGCTCTGTGCAAAATTTTGGCTGATGACCACTAGGTGGCGCTCTTTAAATTGAAGTATTTTATATCTCCAAATCGGTTGGTCGGATTAACACCAAACTTGGTATACTTATTGTCAATGCCCTCCTGAGGATAACCCTTGAAGGTTTTTATTGATCGGCCCCTAGGTGGCGCTCTGGTGGCAGTCTAATTTAATATTTGGCACTCTGCCCAGACCATAAGACTTAAGGCAATGAAATTGATTATCATTATCATGTTTTTTATCTCTTTATCTATGATATTTACTTTATTTGTACCCAGAGGTAGATTTTGTTTGCAGTATAGAGTCCTCATACACACACACAAAATAGGCACATATCACACATCATTCAACTTAAGACAGTGGGAGTTGGGAAATGGCAAGTTAAATAAAAAAAATTAAGAATAATAAAATTAAGTAAAAAATTCTTAAAAGTTCTTACAGGTCCAGACTATACTTAGATATTGATGTGAACCAAAATATGAATAGCAAAAAAAAAAAGAAGACAGAAAAATAAACAAAATAAAACAGCAAAATAAAATAACACTTGTTTAGGCTGTAAAAACGTAGATAAAGGTATATAGAAATAGGAAATTAATACATAAAAGCAACAATAAAAAACACCTGTGCAAAGCATAGCAGGAACAAAACTGTTTTTGTGTCTTTTTGTTCTACACCTAGTGATTGTAAACCTATATGAAATTAGACTGCCACCACAGTGCCACCTAGGGGCCGATCAATAAAACCTTAAAGGGTTACCCTCAGGAGGGCATTGACAATAATTGTACCAAGTTTTGTATAATAATGCACAAACTATCCCTTTAATCCTCATACAGTGTCTGAAGGAGGACTCTTAACTGATATGTATAAGTTAGAAGAGGCAGGTAGCAATGGTGGAAAGTAACTATGTACATTTACTCAAGTACTGGACTTAAAGTACAATTTTGAGGTGCTTTTATGTACATTTTATGTAGCTTTATACTTCTACTCCACTACATTTTGAGGCATATATTGTACTTTTTACTCCTCTACAATTAGTTGACAGCTTAAGTTACTTTACAGGTCAAGATTTTTTATTTTTTTTATTTATTTATTTTATTATTATTATTATTATTATTATTATTATTATTATTATTATTTTGTTTTTTTATTTATTTATTTTTATTTTTTTATATTTTTATATTTTTTATTAATTAATTATTATTATTATTTTTTTTTAAATTATTTTTTAAATTATTTCTTTCCTGTGCTTCTGCACATGCGCGGGTTTTCAACGCTTCTGCGCATGTGCGGCCCTGTGGCGCTTCTGCGCATGTGCAGCCCCGTGGTGCTTCTGCGCATGTGCGGCCCCGTGGCGCTTCTGCGCATGTGCGGCCCAGTGGCGCTTCTGCGCATGTGCGGCCCCGTGGCGCTTCTGCGCATGTGCAGCCCAGTGGCGCTTCTGCGCATGTGCGGCCCCGTGGCGCTTCTGCGCATGTGCGGCCCCGTGGCGCTTCTGCGCATGTGCGGCCCCGTGGCGCTTCTGCGCATGTGCGGCCCCGTGGCGCTTCTGCGCATGTGCGGCTCCGTGGCGCTTCTGCGCATGTGCGGCCCTGTGGCGCTTCTGCGCATGTGCGGCCCCGTGGCGCTTCTGCGCATGCGCAAAAAAACACGCATGCGCAGAAGCGCTCAAAAGCCGCGCATGCGCAGAAGCGCCGAAAAGCCGCGCGTGCGCAGAAGCGTTGAAAAGCAGCGCATGCGCAGAAGCGCTCAATAGCCGCGCATGCGCAGAAGCGCAGGAAAAAAATAATTTAAAAAATAATAATAAAATAATAAAATAATAAAATAATAAAATAATAAAATAATAAAAATTAATAAAATGAAAAAATAAAAAAATTAAAATAAAAAAAAAAACAAACAAAAAAAAAAAAACAATGAAGCCGGCTTTTTATAAATACGGCCTACCTCTTTTTCTTTTTAGGGCCACAGGGCAATCGCACCGAGCACTGGTCCCATACATAGTCCCATACAGCAAAAGAAAAAGAGGTAATAAAGTATGTGCATTCACTGATAATAATTTTTAAAAATCATATAGTTATTAGAAATTAAGGTTATACATTCATCAGGCTGTCATAATATTGAAGATATAGTTCATTTTTTTGTCTTTTACAATTCTGAGAGACTTAAGAAGATAGTTGAATTCAAGTAGAAACACCTTAAACTTTGGCGTAGCTTTGAGAAATCTGTGTTTGTGTATAAATAACTTACAAGAGAGAATTAAGAAATTGGTTACACATTCAACAGATTTGTTTAACGCTTGTATCTTTCTTTACTGACATTGCAACTTATCACATCATCTTCATTGGTTCATCAGCGGTCACGTGACAGTGTAACCCGGAAACGGCATCCACGGCAACAACAGGTTGGCTCCTAGCCTTTTTAAGCTAGGTAGTGAAATGAAAACAAGCAGAAAGGAAACTTGAGATGCCCTCAAGACAACATCTTTAAGATATAAAATTAAAACCAACGTGCCGGAAAATGCGTGGCTCTGACGTGAAGTGGACGATGCGCTACCAGCGCTACATCTGTGTTTTTCTCTTGGGTTTGTTCTGCTGTGGATATCTGCCGTGTGTGACTGCCTGCCAAAAAGAGCCAGAGACTCCAGACTGGCGGATGACTCTAAAAACTATCCGTAACGGAATACACAAGATCGACACGTACCTGAATGCAGCACTGGACTTGTTTGGTGGCGCTGACGGCTTGTGTCATTATAAGTGCAGTGATGGTAACGTTAGCTTCTTTCTTTCTTTATTCTCTCTCAAAGTGAAGAAGTCATTTGTCAAAAACTTGTGTAACTAATAACAATAGTGGCTGTGTTTCATTTAGGAAGACTCATATCATGATGCATGCTGATTTACGTGTACAACTTAAAGGGACAGTTCAACCGATTAGTTTTACCAGGTAAAATGAACAATAAATTAAAGAAAAAGGGTGGTCTAATAATTATCTCGCTCTATTTATCAATAGTTTATTTTGTTTAATTGATTACTGTTTCATGTAGGAAACAGTTATTTATTTATTTACTTTTGTGCAGGAAAAAGTACTAATACACACACAGATAATTTCACCAAAATTAAATTAGCAGCACTGTAAACTTTTGTTTCCAATAAACTAATAACATGGCCAATACCTTATGTAAATATAAAAAGAATTCAGACCTGGTCCTCTTTTAGAAAGCTGAAAAAAATCTGTGTGCTGTCACTGCCTTCCACAGTGTTTTCATCAATGCAAAGAAAATCTATTAGTCCTCAGAACAAAGTCTGAAGATTATCCAAAGTAATAGGGTCATTTCAGGAAAGAGGCTTTTTTAAATTATAGTGTTTCTGCTGCTTTGAGCAACACAAACCAGCTGCAATATAGTTGTATTATATTGGAGCAAAGGCAGATTTCTCCAACACTTGTCTACTCACACCAAAACAAGCTTAATTGTTAAGTAGAACTACATGTAAGTGGAAAAACATGTATTTTGGAATATCCCTTTAACATCAAGGCTATTATTCCTACCTGTCGTTTTCTGTGCTATGTCAGGTCAAAATAAAATAACTATGGAAAAGTAGGAGACAAACTTGATGAAAGTTGAGTTAATGCAACACCTGGGAGCCAGAAGATATACATTATCTCCCCTTAAGCTGCACGGCAAGTCGTTACATTATGATAGACTGATGTGTTTATCTCTAACAGCAAGATAACTGACTGGCAGAACAAGAAACATCTCCACCTTTGCTCCTCTCTCACAGGTTACAAGCCGGTGCCACGTCCCGGCTACAAGAACCCACCACCCAACGGATGTGGCTCCCCACTGTTTGGATTTAAGGTAGTCTGACACACTTTGGGAGCTTCTTGCATATCTTGGACAAGCAAACATGGTTAATATATGACTCCTGATGTACACAGTGACCCAAACTGTCATTCTTACACACTGAATGTTGCCTAATGTTTTTAGCATTTCTTTTTACCCTATTCCATGCTGATATATTGGTGTCAGCATATATGTTGGCTGATAAGTAACAGGAAATTGCAGTAAAAACATGCCAAGTATGTGTTTGAGATGAGTTACTAACAGTGACTGCATTACATTGATTGTACACACAAGATTGTATATTTATTTATCATGATGTACCACTTTAAGCACTTGTTCGGCACAACAGTTTTCAAAAATGTTAGGCCATAACATAAAAACATAATAATAAATATACATAAATGTGTTGTTATTTGATTTTTTAACTGCTAAATTAAATACTGAAATTGATATAAAATCTAGCATCAGTCAAAAAAAACCCACTTTATTTCTGAGTGATGCACAGAAACGGCTGTCTTTTTGTAATTGCATTATTTTGCATTTCAGTATTCGTTTAACACCTTTTTGTCATTGCCGAAATGTTTCTTTTATGTTTTTGTTTGAGATTTTACAAACCAATCTTTAAACCTTTTAACACATATTTTTAATTTGGGGAAATGCAGAATAATTTCAATGTTAGAACACATTTAAATAGTTTATAAAGAGTGACAAACTTGTGTGTGTCCAGTTCGACATAGGCATCCCATCGATGACCAAATGTTGCAACCAACATGACCGCTGCTATGACACCTGCGGCCGCGAGAAGCACGACTGCGATGAACAGTTCCAGGACTGTCTCGAAACCATTTGCAGGAATGTGCAAAGGACTCTGGGATTGGCCCAGAGTGTCCAAGGTAAGAGGCTGTGCTGGTGCGTTCAAATTAAATACAGGACGAGATGAGGTTCACACAGTAAAAGTAGAAAACCTTTAAACATTTGCATTTTTAAGTTGTTTTTCTTGTGGGTAATGGGGAAGGGGGGTATGTTGAAAATGTATATTTATCTGTATTTATTTGGGGAAAAATGTCAATTACAGCTGTAAATGAAATTATACAAATATACAATTAATTGTTTTTATTACCTCGTTTGGAGTATAATCAGTACAACCAGGGGACCAAAAATGGGAAGATCAAAGTCATTTTGACATGTTGCAGTAGGAAAAGCACAGGGGTAAATTATACATTTTCTCTGCCAAGTTCCCATGGTGTAAGAAGGTAAATGACTCACTTGTCATCTATAAATTCATGACAATGGACACCTGGTTGGACATTATCCCATCCATGTAAGACAGGTGCACCTGAGAATGCAATCTACAATTATGGCAAACTTTTAGCACAACATGTAAGGAAAGAAGCTTTGCTCCAGCGGTAGACATTTATAAAAATCCTTATTTACATCTTATCAAATGAACAAATTTCTGCTGCAGTTTGAGGATTAACAGGGAGGTTGCAGAGTGTGTCCAACAGATGGCAGGATAGAGCTATTTTTTTTACACTGTAGCTGGATACTGTAACCTGTTATCTGGATCAAATTGTCCAAATTCAGTTATTCTTTGATACTAACTCATTATTTTTACCCTGTCTGTTATAAATAAAGTTAAATAAGTTTTGGTAGAGGTTTTAAAAATGTCTGTTCTTATGACAGAATTGTGACAATTAGCTCTGATGTGATTGTAGATTTTGCTGTGAGGCATTTTTTTCTTATTTTATTCAATCCAATCCAATCTCCGTTTATTTGTATAGCAAATTTAAACAACACAAATGTCTCCAAAGTGCTGTACATAAAATCAACAATAAAACAAACAATTCCATATACCAATCAGCAATAAAATAATAAGTGTATAAATCTAAAATGATGCCATAAATAAAACAATACAATCAAACAGATAAACATAGTAAAATAAAATAAAAGACGTAGTTAAAAGTAGTAAAATAAATAAAATAAATGAAAGACACAGAGGACCACAAAACTCACGCAGTGTTAAAAAGCCAAGGAATAAAAATGGGTCTTGAGACGAGACTTAAAACATTCCACTGTGTGGGCTGTTCGGACATCTTATTTTATTCTTGAAACAAAAGGAAAAATACCTGTTTTTAAACCAGATCACCTCTGCCCTGCTGTGCATTACTTCATGTTCTTGTTGTTGTTTCTTTCCCTCCTGTCAGCTTGTGAGTCAGCAGTGACTCTGCTGTTTGACGCTGTTATGCACATGGGATGTAAGCCGTACCTGGACAGCCAGAGGGACTCTTGTGTGTGTCAGTATGAGATGAAGAGAGAACTGTGACGCTGCCACGGGAACAAGATGGAGAATAGACTGGTTTTAAAAGCACAACACTGACAGAAGGATGCAAGCAATATACTTTTTTTTAGATGTTCTCAGGGATAGAGCTTCTTTGGCCTGCACTGACTTGTGTTCATCACCTCCTCTTATTGGAGTTTTCAAATGATGAAAATATCTAGTGGATAATTAATATATTTCTCATGCAGTTGATTATTTATATTTTGTTAATATAGTGCAATGTGTTTGTCCTGTGATAGACTGGACAGATGGTCTCCAGGGTTACTCTTGCTGTTGGATACACTTTATTTTATTGGTTCGTCAATTCTAATTAAAATAAAATAAATACATTTGGCACTGATTGTGGATAAAATAGAGAGCTGCTCTTTGATGGAAATTTGTCTAAAAACAACTAAGCTAACTAAATTAACAGCCTCAGAACTTGGTATTTGTTTCCCTGTAATTAGTATCAAATTTAAATAGTCCTGTCTAGGAAACAGTCAAGAAATGATCAGGAAGTAATTACCTGTAAAGTAAAACCTTCCCGCCCCCTACCCATGATAACACTAATAGGATGTGATGAATATTAATTAAATTATGTCTGTTTCTACAGCATTTGAAACAATTGTGGTTCTCCTGTTTGAAAATGTGTAAAATATTTGTATATTGTCGCATTTCAGGGAATTCGCTGTGGAGAAAACTTGTGTTAAACTGTCTTTAAAATAAAGAAACATGTTTTTATTGCTAATTTTGTGTGTGAGCTGTCATCATTAACTATTTTTTTAGAAACTATGTTTCTTGTAAGCAGCATCCAGGGTGGAGTTTAGGGAGCACTGAGGATCCGGGACTTGATGAAACATAACTTTTCTAGAATTTATATGATTTTGTCAGAAAAGGCTCACTAAAAATAAGTCTGGATTAGATGTTTAGCTCTCCTAACCTTTGGCTGTACCAATCCTAATCTCACTTTTATTGTTTATAAATAACTTTGGGTTTTAATGACTGCCCCAGGGGAGGGCGAGTCACAGTTTCAATTTCAGTCACAGTCTCCATGAGTCAGCACTGCAGCACTTTATACACTTTATTATTTTATGACTACCTGTTCTCAATGCTTGTTTCATGTCTAGGGACTCTAGATTGATACACTTTAGGTCAAGGACAACTGAGAACTGTGGAGGTAGTACTCACATTAAGATCACTTCCATAGTGAATTAAATAGTGAAATAAACATATTTGTCATGGGACCTCCTGGAACTCCTTCAAGGACCCCTGGGGGTCCCTGAACCTCTGGTTGAGAACCACAGACATGGACTGTATGTAGGCTGTGTAAGTGGGAACCAGGCAACCTTTTAAAATTGTCATAATAATGACATGTAGTCCCCTACTACCCTGCCCTGTCCCTATGTACAGTAACATTTTTGGTTTTCTCACTATGAATTTTGTTAAATATCACATAGAGACTACCTAGAGACAGTGGTGAACACAAATTATGTAGATGTGACAATACTGGAGAAAACCTGTATAAAAATACCTTTTAAAAAATAAAGAGTTTTCTTGATACTATGCTATGTCAGTTGTGATCAAGGACATTTTCGGGGAGACATTTTTGTTGTTTTTGTTGTAAGCCATCCTTTAACAGAGGCGCCTACAGAGAACTCCCATTGATCCCTCATCCAAGAGAGAAAAATATGATTTATTTAAAGTTAATAATGTCACAGAAGCGCACTGAAAAAAGTCTGAATTAGATGTTTAGCTCCTCTCATCTTCGGCTGCATGAACACTAATCTCACTTTTGTATTTTCGGATATATTAAATCCCAGGTGTTAAATGTTTGAAGAGTCGCTGTTGCAATGTGGCGAACACGGAAGTCCTGGCTGTTGACCCGTGACTGACAGAGTCAAGAGCCAATCGTGTTCTCTGATTGTAACTTTCAGCCAATGAGATTCTGGGAGGGGCGGGGCTATATCCAGGCTCATAACTGTAGCTTTGACGAAGCAAATTCATTTTTCAGTGGAGTTAGTCGGAGTGAAGACAACCTGTGAACATGTCAAACACGACTCAAGACAGCAGTGGAGGTAACGAATTTACACGTGTTTTTACTTAAAAATAGACATATATTTCTGCGTACAGCATTTTGAAACGTTAGAAAAATAAATACAATGACTTTTAATGTCGGATGTAACTCAGCATCATGAGTGAACCTCTGTTTACTATCGTTACTAAGTTCTTACAAAGGAGTTGTCACACCTGTACTGCTACTTTCTTTTCAGTCTGTCAGAAAGAAACATGTGAGGCAGGTTTTAATGTCTTTTAGCTTTCTTAATGTCGTGAACTAATTAGTCTTTGTCTCACATTCACAGGAAATGTTGCTAACCACAACAAAACAACAACAGACAGGGCGGGTGAGTACTTTACACTGTGTTGTTTTTAATGCTTGTGTGCTTTTATTAAAATTTCTAGTGATTTAAAAACTCTTACTGAAGCAAAAGTGAAACAAACAGGTGCATAAATCAGGTTTTATTGTCATTGCAGCAATAGTACAATCAACTACAATAAGGGTGAGATTAATCATTAACTCAAATTGTCTTTGTTATCACTGTGTGTCATGTGAACAGGATATTTTTTCCCATAATTACTGAGATCCTTTGTCGTTTAGATCAGCATGGAACTGTAATGGTGTTTTTTTTTTGGGTGGTGTAAAAACTCTGAGGTATTTAGTGTGAAAGATAAGACAGCCCTGGTAGCTAAATATTTTTGTCTTACACATTAACAAAGCCATTGTATGTTTATTAGGTACACCTGGCTAAACAAATGCAGTTGGACACAACTTTTGTGTTTAACCTGTTTTACAGTCAAATGTATGCTTCATTTCAGGCATGTGTTTTATTGTGTTATGGTAAAAGGTGTTTCTCATATTTTGTCCACCCAATTTATTAGTGATTGAGGCTACACTTATAAATATAAGTGACCAAAGTTGTCACAATGCGAGAGTTTTAAACTTTTATGCAGTTCTAGTATAAAGAAACAACACTCGATACCGATAGAAAAAAGCCCTAGACACAAAACAGGATCATTTTTTGACTTTTTTTTTTGGTGGGTCTGTCGCTGGAGAGTTTTATATGTGCATCGTTTCGTTGAAAATCTGACTCTAGATCAAAATTTTTAATAGCTTTCGTACTTTCGATACTACCTAGTGTATAAATGACATATATTGTATTGTTTTAAACACATTGTATCATCAAAAAAATATAGAAGTATCGATAGGTTTGGCAACCTTTGTTAGAAACATCTCTCAGTGTACGGCGTCCAAAATAACCATCAAGAATCTACACTTAAATTAAAATGTTTTTAAAAGAAACTGAACATTTTAACCTTTATGAAAGTCATATCTTATTGCCTTACTACAACAGTTTCAGCTTGGTGTATGTAATAAACTTCCAGCTAAGTGTATACAAGTAAAGACAAGTCTTTAAACTAATTATGCATTTTTTACTCTCCAAGTTGTCAGACAACCTACACACAGTCTAACCTATGTATCAGCAGGGTGGGGTGTGGAGGTGTCACTTTTTGTTCTTTTAGCAGCCTTTGCCGTCTTTCTCGACCTGTCAGCCAGCTATTGAAGGCTGTGAGGACTCTAAAGCTGATGGAACAATAGCTGCTTGACCCCGTACCAGCAGCAGTGGAGCAATTCATGCACCTGTAGCTCAACAAAGAAGCATGGAAAGCTGGCAACTTCAATCA
This sequence comes from Centropristis striata, assembly GCF_030273125.1. Lineage (NCBI taxonomy): Eukaryota > Metazoa > Chordata > Actinopteri > Perciformes > Serranidae > Centropristis > Centropristis striata. The sequence continues at coordinate 38,175,343 of NC_081517.1, read as the reverse complement.
CATATTCTGAGCATTTGTTAGCATTAGAGATGCAGCTCATAGCCAATTCATCCAATGTTCAAGTGACAGACAATGAATCGGCAACTACTTTGATAATCAATTACTTGTTTTAGTCATTTATCAAGCAATAATGTAAAAATCTGATATTTCCAGGTTCTCAAATGTGAGGTTTTGTCACTTTCCTTGTCCTACATTATAGAATTACTAAAATTTTATATTTTGGGTTTGGAAATGCTGGTTAGAAAGCAATAAGACTCTTGAAGAAGTTACTTTTGGCTCTTGGATATTATTACAGGCTTTTCTCACAGTTTTTTTTATGCACCAAACGATTAAGAAATACTACAGATTAATCAATAACAAACATTATTGCATGCATTATGGTTAAATGATCATATTCTATATAATTGCAGAGGTTAATCATGTTTGTGTGTTTTTTTATAGCATGCACAGAGAACCTAACAGAGACTGACGCCTTCATCAGAAGGTCAGCTTTTAATTTTGTTTTTGTGGGTTATCAGCTGGGAATTCACACCAGTAGTACCTGACACCGTCTTTGTTTCTGTGCTCGTTTTTATTCTGAAACAGCGCTTTAGCCTTGGATCCTGCAGAGGAGTACAAGATGGACAACAAACAACGAGGCCTTGCACTCATCTTTAACCAGGAGCGCTTCTTCTGGCGCCTGGGATTAAACGAAAGGCACGGGACCAACGCCGACCGCTACAACCTGGAGAAAAGGTATCAGGTCTCAGCCAGCTGCTGGAGAGAGAGAGCACATTGTATTCTGCAACACTTTGCTTAGGAACTTGTCTGTACTTGTTCAGTGACTGTCACACTTTCCTTCATCTCTCTTTTAGACTGAAGGACCTAAACTTTGAAGTGAGGGCTTATGATAACTACAAACAGGTGGAAGTCTTGGATAAAATCAGCGAAGGTAAGCACTTATATGAGCATTTTCAACACTTAAATGACTATAAATTCAGAAGGCAGCACTATGGCGTCATTACTGTAGTTTAAATTCTTCCCAGTTTCCTTGTTGTCCTGTATATGCTGATGTGCAGGCCTTGTCTTGTTTTGTTTAACAAATGCATGATTCACCAACAGCTGCAGAGGCCAACCATGCAGACGCAGACTGCTTCTTGCTCGTCTTCCTGAGTCACGGCGAGAACGATCACGTTTACACGTACGATGGAAAGATCAGCATTCAGGACATCACGTCCCTGTTCAAAGGAGACAAATGCAAGAGCCTCGTAGGAAAGCCAAAGATCTTTATATTACAGGTACATGCAAAAAAAAAGGACCGCTAAATCCATTAGAACAGGTGTGGCCAACCTGTGGCTCCAGAGCCTCATGTGGCTCTTTAGGCCGCCTGCAGTGGCTCCCAATGGCTGAGACATAAAAAATTATATACATATTTTTACATTAAAATGTTAATTTATCAATGGTGTAGACCAAAAGTTATTTATATTCCTCAATTGTAAATTTGTATAGCCTTTTTACAGCATATTAAAAACATTTTGACATTTAAGTCAACTAAAATGTGCTTCATAGCTTACGAAAGTCTCCGGCCCGGCACCTTAACCTTTTAAGTTTTGCTAACTTTGAGTTTAGTTTTGAGTTCCCCGAGATAGACTAGTTTTCAAAATCATATTAATAAATGCTCAATATGACTATTAATAATGTTGGTAGGCTAATTTAGACTTATAAGGCTGTTTGATTTTGCATTTTAGGCTCAATATAAGGATTGCGGCTCCATTCCGTGATTTTCTCTTTTTTTTGGCCAACAGTGGCTCTTTAGTTAGTAAAGGTTGTCCACCCCTGCATTAGAACATGCAACATTACCTGCTTGGAAATCTAAATATTCAGTCAAAGTAAATGAGGCTGTGTGTGTCACCAGGCGTGCCGTGGAGATAAGCACGATGACCCGGTGACCGCCTGTGATGCAGTGGACAGCGAGCTGAAGACGAATGAGGTGGTGGTGGACGCCAGCGCCGTGCACACCCTCCCCGCTGGGGCGGATTTCATCATGTGCTACTCTGTGGCTGAAGGTGAGCCGGCAGGGAAGTTTAAAAGTTTTAATCCGATGGGTAGATTCACACTCCTTCTGATACTTTCTACTTTGAAATGAGAGTGAAGACGCACAGCAGCCCTGAGAGCTCAACACACTGCAAATAAAGGAAACGCATGCAAAAAGACTTCTGCACACTGTCTAACTTGCAAGACATATAGACATAATTATTGCAATGTTTCAGGTGCTAGATCTGCATCAGTCATTTTTATTTGTGGGCCTGATGAACATCTAGCACCAATAATGTTGCAATAGATATAGTCAAATTTTTGAAAAAAAATGGAAAGTCAGCTCTGAAAAGTTTGGTTCTTTGCTTAAGAATTTCTGGATATACAGTTGCAAGAAAAAGTATGTGAACCTTTTGAAATCACCTGGTTTTTGGTTGCATTAATTTGTCATAAAATGTGATGGGGTCTGCATCTAAGTCCCAAGTATAGACAAACACAATGTGCATAACCTAATATCACACAAACAATTATAATATTTCATGTTTTTATTGAACACATCCATTAAACATTCATTGTGATGGTGTTTATCTATACTTGGGGCTTAGATGCAGATCACATCACATTTTATGACAAATTAATGCAGAAAACCAGGTAATTTCAAAGGTTTTACATACTTTGTCTTGCAACTGTAATTCAATTCATCTTTATTCAGACTCAGATTAAGAAAAACAAAACACAAACTAACAAAAATAAAATATTGCAATAAATACATTTTTTTTATACAAGCCACAATAAAAGATCATGTTTAAAAAGAAACATATATATAGTAATGTCCTACAAGGAGACAACTATACCAATGTTTTCACCACTGGGATCGGTAACGTATAGTGCTAAACCTCCTATTTGATAAAACAAGACTGTTTAATTCTTGGAGTCATTAAGGAGGCAATATAAAGATGCCAACAGAGACACCTGTGATGTATGAAAGAGGTGTGATTCAGCAGGATGTCGCTATAAAATGCTTGTTGTTTCTTACTTGTGTTGTATTTTCTTAATTTGCTCTCAGGGCCTCCGTACACCCACAGCACATTCAGTCACTTTAATTGTCGTCTTTGCTGCTCAGTTGATAACTTTGCTGTCCCCTGTGTTGTTTCTTAAGGATACTATTCCCACAGAGAGACCATCAACGGCTCCTGGTACATCCAGGATCTGTGCGAACTGCTTCTAAAGTACGGGGACTCGCTTGAATTCACAGAATTACTGACGCTGGTCAACAGGAAAGTGTCAATGAGGAGCGTTGGGAATAGTAGTGACCGGAATGCCATCGGGAAGAAGCAAGTACCTTGCTTTGCTTCGATGCTCACCAAGAAACTCTACTTCAGACCAAAACAGTAACAGTTTTAGACCTCAGTTATAATATGAGCTGACTTTATAGCCTATTAATACCTGGGAAACTCTGTGTCCTGGGTCATTTTAATGAATTTTGCTGTATTTCCTCAAGTCCTCTACTGTATTTTTTTTTTTGCTCATGGACACTAATATTCACAAACATCAAATGGCAGTTGTAGTTTTATCAGTGGTGCTAAAATAACAGGAACATCTTGTATCACATGCACTGGAGAAATATGACCATTCCTGGCCTTCACTGCTGAAACCTCAAGTCGTTTTAAACAGTGGCTTCATTTATCATGCAAAGTTTCTTCTGAAGAAACCAGATTCAAGGTTTTTGCATTTGAATGGCAGAGAAACCAGACAGGGGGAGTATCTGTAGAGAATAGAGGAGAAATCATGTTCCAGTATCTGGTTCATCTGGTTTCCTGTGTAAATGTAAACATACAACAAGCTTGCAGAGTTAATAATACTCAGCAGGGTTTGCAGAGCATTACATCACAGTGAATTATATCATAGGACACTCAATTCATCATTCAACTGCCTCTATTTCTTACAACTCTCGATAACCTAATGTGATGGATCCCTGCAGAAAGTGCCAGGGTGTCACTGCAGCAGAGGTGGGCCAAAAACAAACTAATTTACTGACTAAATTGAGAGGATCCGTTGGCTCACCACTTCAAACAATTTTCAGGGGAAGACTTGATATTTTGATACTTATTTAAATATATTGTCCAATATCTACTATAATTATTTTACTTCCTGATAACCAATTTGGCTCCCAAAATGTCTACTAACCGAGAAGACTACAACATGACCATAATTTATAGTGCATTAAGTTGTAAGATCTTCCTGTTATTTTGTCCAAAACCTGTAGATCAGAACACTATTTAGCACTTTCAAGAAATTGCTTTTAAACTGCAGGATTACTATGGACCACAATCTGTGTTCTTTTCTTTTTTTTTTTTTTTTTTAGCTTTTTGTCACATTTTGCTTGCGTCTTTAATCCAGTTTAAACTACTGTGGCACCACACTAATGTTGCCTTATCATGCAGCTGACTATCCTGTCTTAACAAGGCGAGCAGACAATAAAAGTTGACATTTCCTCCCAACACAGTCTGTGAGGAAGATAGAAATGTCAAATTAGTGTTTTTCTTGACAGTAGTCAAGTCAGCTGCAGGAATGTCTACAAGCCAGACAAATACTTTCCAACTAACTGTATCTTGCGAGTCAGGTGACATAACAGCATGACAATCAGGTCACTAATCTTTTTGTTTACATCAGGGTTTCAGATTTCATTATCTTTCTATGAGCACCAACTATTCTTGCAACCAAGTACCACATAAACATGCTGTATGTCTTCGAGCTCGCTCCATCAAAAAGGGAATTCATGTTGTGCTGTTCTTTGTGTTGTAGCATTTTACAGTACGACATTTAATAATGCGGATTTGCACCCAACATGGCAACAAACACCTGTTTGGAAAGCACCTCAGGGAGGAGGCTGTACTGTATTGTGGACCTAAAACACACTTGCTGTGTCACATGATCTATGACTCAGGAAAAACAAAGCTACCAGCATGCATTGATCCTGTATTTTTGTGGTCTTACTGTTGTGACTGTATAATGCAATCTGTGAGACATTGTTTTAGGTACTGTCTTTCCACCCCATAGCGTGATTATGTTTTATAAAACGGCCATTCTTTTTGTGGCAAAAATTCATGTGATGTCTTTATTTCACCTGTGCCCTGAAATCACAATCACATCACATTATATTAAGTGCATTAAAAAAATAGTAAAACTACAACCAACCCAAATAGTGAACACTAACTGCAGGAAGTTTGTGCAAAATAAGCGATTTGGATGAACAGACATGTCCTGTGAATATTGCATTAATGATTTTTTTTAGGAACTTTTAATTAAATTCTCATCATGTATATTTTTTTATATTACAAATATACTTAATAGGCTTCTTTTTGTTGTTGTTGTAAAATTCAGTGTCTTTCTCCAGTATGGCATTTGTTCTATTAGCTCTGGTTGTTTTGAATGCATACTCGTGCAGGATGAGGTGGTTAAGCAGAGAGGGAAGACTCTGAATATAACGTGTTCAGGTATTTTATGTGCTCTTATCCTGTGAGATTGTATATATATCCTAAATAATCATCCAAAAAAGTACTTTTTTTCCCCCCACATAATTGAATCAGGTGCTGAGATATAGACCTCATCTGTACATATATACAGTAGTGTTCAAAATAATAGCAGTCCAATGTGAGTAACCAGATTAATCCAGGTTTTTAGTACTTGAAAGGGGTGTGTTAAAAAAAATAGCAGTGTGGCATTCAATTAGTGAGGTCATCAATTTTGTGAAAAAACAGGTGTGAATCAGGTGGCCTCTATTTAAGGATGAAGCCAGCACTTGTTGAACATGCATTTCTCTTTGAAAGCCTGAGGTAAATGGGCCATTCAAGACATTGTTCAGAAGAACAGCGTACTTTGATTAAAAGTTGATTGGAGAGGGGAAAACTTATAAAGAGGTGCAAACAATTATAGACTGCTCAGCCTCAATGATCTCCAGTGCTTTAAAATGGAGAGCAAAACCAGAGACACGTGGCAGAAAACGGAAGACAACCATCAAAATGGATGGAAGAATAAGCAGAATGGTAAAGGCTCAGCCAATGATCAGCTCCAGGATGATCAAAGACAGTCTGGAGTTACCTGGAAGTGCTGTGACAGTTAGAAGACGTCTGTGTGAAGCTAATCTATTTACAAGAATCCCCCGCAAAGTCCCTCTGTTAAAAAAAGGCATGCACAGAAAAGGTTACAGTTTGCCAAAGAACACATCAACTGGCCTAAAGAGAAACGGAGGAACATTTTGTGGACTGATGAGAGTAAAATTGTTGACCCCCAAACTCTGAATTCAAGCCACAGTACACAGTGAAGACAGTGAAGCATGGTGGTGCAGCATCATGATATGGGCATGTTTCTTCTTCTATGGTGTTGGGCCTATTTATCACATACCAGGGATCATGGATCAGTTTGCATATGTAAAAATACTTGAAGAGGTCATGTTGCCTTATGCTGAAGAGGACAGGCCCTTGAAATGGGTGTTTCAACAAGACAATGACCTCGAACACACTAGTAAACCAGCAAAATCTTGGTTCCAAACCAACAACATTGATGTTATGGAGTGGCCAGCCCAATCCCCGGACCTTAATCCAAATGAGAATTTGTGACATCAAAAATGCTGTTTCTGAAGCAAAACCAAGAAATGTAAATGAATTGTGGAATGTTGTTAAAGAATCTTGGAGTGGAATAACAGCTGGAAGGTGCCACAAGTTGGTTGACTCCATGCCACACAGATGTGAAGCAGTTATAAAAAACTGTGGTCATACAACTAAATATTAGTTTAGTGATTCACAGGATTGCTAAATCCTAGAAACAAAAAAGTTTGTACAAAATAGTTTTGTGTTTGTAAAGTCAACGACACTGCTATTTTTTTGAACACACCCCTTTCAACTAATTGCCCAATTGCACAGCCTTAAGAGCGTGCATATCAAGAATGCTGGGTCTTGTTGGTTTTCTGAGAATCTACTGCAAACTGGTACCTTGTTTGCCATGTAGCAATAAAAAATATACTAAAAACCTGGATTAATCTGGTAAATCACATTGGACTGCTATTATTTTTGACTGGACTATATATATATATATATATATATATATTTTTTTTTTTATATGTATATATTATTTTTTTAATAAAAGTTGCCTTAAACCCATTAAAATCAAGAAGGCCTTGCAACCCCCTAGTAGGTGTCACGACCTCCTGGGTGGAACCCAGTGCTCTAAAAGAACTCATTAGTTTAGTATTTCTCTTCCAGCAGTGAATACAATCTGGACACATTTCCACAATAAGATCAGGCAGACAGGATTCTCCCAATGTTAGGGAAATACTTTTTATTTCAACAGTCCTCAGTGTTCTCCTTTTCTCAAAGACATAATTGGCATCATTATCAAGATTGTAAACAAAACACAGATTGATATGGATTCCTGGTAAAAAGGTGCCATTATCAAAATAAAGTAGAATTACTTTTTTCTTTTTTTTTGCTCTAGAGTGTTTGTAAGTGAGAATGACCATTTTTCATGGCTTGGCTTCGTTCATGGCTTTGGCTGAATTGGTTCAAGGGGCAGCTGGAATTGAGTCGGATATCTCAGACGTCTCAGGTCCTCCTCCACCTGACGGACACAAAACACCACAGTCACACAAACCACAACAAAAACTTTCATTCTTGCATTTTAGCCAAGCCGACAGAAATGAAATTTGGACCTCAGGGTGAATCATTCATTAAGTTCCACCATGAGGTCGAAAGGTCACTTATTTGTTTCTAGTGCTAATTAGCAAAAGTTAGCATGCTGATATGCAAAACTATGACGACTAACATGGTTATCATTAAACCTGTTTGACATCAGCATGTTTGTATTGTGGTTGTCAGCAATGGTTAGCACGCTGACATTATAATTTAGCTCAAAGTGCTAGCCTCAAGGAGCTGCTAGCATGGCTGTAGATTCTTATTCTTGTTTGCAAGATACACAGCTGTTATTCAAGTGTAGCACATGTGTAGCTTACGTGTTCTTCCTACATTTTCATGTGTCCAAAACATGTTAGTGAGGTACACTGGGATTCTTTAGTGCTTGTACGTTTGAGTATTTAGCAAATGTGAGATTGTAAAAAGCACAAACCTCAGCTAGTTCATCCTTAAGTGCGTTGTATTTTTGCACGTTGAATTTCTTCTTGCTGGCCCCCTTATAAAAGTAATGCAGGAACTGTCTGTCTTTAGCCTCTGGGTACACATAATCCTGAGGGGAAAGTAAAGCAAGATTGCTATTAATGTCATGAGGAATAAAGTTTCTGCACACATATGCATGATTTTGTACAAAAAAGCTTCAGGTTTAAATAACTCTGTTACATAACTAGTTGGTTAGCATTAGATGAGAAGATTGATGTGACTCATATCTGTTAAATATGAAAGAATCAAGAACTAGAAAAAGGGAAACCGTTAGCCTACAAAGATCACAAATAAACTCTTAATATCAAGCTAGTGTAAGTCACATAATAACCCCAGGTGCAAAATTGGCAATGTGTGGTTTTATGTTGCAAGCTGATATTTCGAAGCATGGTGCAAAAACTTCCTGAAGCCTCGAGGTTGTCAGGCGAGTAGCAGAGACATGAATCCACTTGATTATTATCTTAGCAAAATATTTTATCTATAAAATGATTTAGCTTAAAAAAAGTGATACTCCCATTAACATATATTTATTTAGCATGATGCTCAAACTGTCAAGTTGGTGGTTAAATGTAAAAATAGATAGATCATTTGCAGTATCTAGTGTACAGGCTCTATTTCTCCGTCTTTGATTCTGAGACTTGCCTGTTTGGTAAGGACATAATAGGTGAAGGCGCCGATGCTGGTGGCGTAGGTGATGAAGTAAGTGACAGGCTCCATGACGTCCCATGAATACACCCACCAGGTGAGCCAGGCCAGAGCACCACCCTGCACAGATAACAGAGCCACGCCGTACCAGACAACCCTGGAGCTGTGGAACTCTGCTGTACGGGCCAGCTGTGCCTTCACCTGTCACACAGTAACGCAGGATGAGACGCTTAGAAGCCAGGAAAAATAACAGGAGTTTTGGACTAATGGCGGACAGATGTTGAGACTCATTTAGTACCTTCTCCAGAGGTGACAGCTCCTGTTTGAGGTTGTCCATTCTCTCCAGCAGCTCTCTCTCTTTCAGCAGGTGGTGTTCAGGCAGGTGGAGCGCCGTGTGCAGCAGATGCACAACGTGCTTCACGTCCTCCAGCTCCATGGCGAGCTCAGTGGACGTAGACACTGTGACAGGGGACACAACAAGGTGGATGAGGAGAAGAAAGTGGGACGAGTCGTGCCCGGAGAGATAATCACTAATATTTATCAGCAACATGAGGAACCATTTGTGTTTGTACCCCTTTCAGGAGAGATGACGTTATAAACTGCATCATTGATGACGAGCTGGAAGTCCTTGTCCAGCAGGGTGTCTATCAGCGTAGTGTTGGCTATACGCGCTCCATCTGCCAGAGGACAAACATCCAACTCAGAACTTCTATTGCAATCATATAACTTTAAAGTTTTTAGGCCAGCACATTTTTTTTCAGACAATCTGTCCAAATAAATTCAGTAAAAACACAAAACAGAGACAAAACAGCAGTGAGTCAGTGAGTCAGTGAGTCAGTAATTTACAGCTGAAACAAAAGTTCTTGTCGCTGTAAAATGATAGAAATAACACACATAGAGTAAATAACGAAGACTTCAATGTTTTGTAATACAAGATCTGTCCACCTCAGTGTCCTACGTGTCACCCTGCCTCAGCTGGAGATTTTAAACAATGTGTCTGCATGGTTTGCATTTGAAGATGATGGATAGAGCGATTCCTACGGGGAAGAAAACATGTTTTTCCAGGAAGGAGATTGTTAGTCACACCCTGTACTTAAAGTATACTCCATTATGGACCAGCAAGAATAGCTAAAATACTTTACTTCATGGAAACTGCCACAGTTGGCCTGTAGATTACTTGTTGCAGTGGGGTCTCAAGATAGATCTGAGTCACAACATTATTAATAAAAGAGAAGAGAAAGAAAACAAGTCTGTTGCAGAATGTAAAACTATCTTTTTTACAACTTTTGTTATTTTTGCTTTTTTTGCTTGTAAATTCTTTTTTCTTTCATATATATATCTTTTACCTCAGTCTTTAGGCCTCTTAAACTCCTTCAAATGAAACTAGAAGGAAAAATCCCTCACTGGTTAAACTGCTCATGACTCATGCCCAAATTAACCAGTTTGGCACTGCACTCCTATAACTATGCAATGAAAGAAAAATTGATGCAGCAGAACCAAATTATTTTGTTACAAAAAAAATCACATACTATGTCTTTCTACATTTTGTACATACTGCATTTGCCCTTACAAAGTACATACCATTGCATGCAGTATGCATACAACTGAGACATGCTACTTTATCATAACATCATGCATTGAACTTTGACCCTCTTTCTTGTATATGCTGTGCAGAGGGTTGTAGGTCAGAAAAGCCAGAAAAGAATGCTGGCTTTCATACTGAAAAATGCATTAGAACATCATGCTATTTTTGCCTTACTGCATTTTATATACTATGTACTGGGCTGTACTGAATATTACTAAATACTAAATGATAAAGCAGCATGGGCATTGAATGCATCCATTCACTTTTTTATTTTATGCATTCTTCTTCCTTGTCAAAACCTGTTGCCTTTGTTCCGCCGAATGCAACTTGATTACTGTTTGGTCGTAGATTCAGGTGTTGTGTGCTGATCGTTGCTAAGATAAGACTGCAGAGGTCTGGTAAGCTCACTTCTTTCTGACTCCGTAACCCCCAGAGATTTTTCACTTTTAAGCTTTAAGTCTTCGGACCCAACTGATGCTTACTAAGACTTGGGGTAAATGGGGTTATTTTTACTCCTAACAGCTCCCTTTGGAGCCATAAAAGGCTTCATACTACATTATTGTAGCACAAATGAGCCCAGACATTGGCAATGCAAGGTACATTTCCAGTAACTGCTTAAAGGTTGTAAGTCAACTATAAGGAATTACTGCTCTCTCGATTATTAAGTGCCGATTAACCTTTAAAAACCTTTAGGGTGTGTGTTAAAGCAGTCTAGCAACAGTGGTGAACAGGAGTAAATTGTGTGTAAAATTATACTGTGAAGGCGTTGCGCCAAACTATTCAGTTCGCAGTGAGAACTGAAGGGCAGCACAAAGAACCTGCCAAACTAGCCTGCAAATGACTGAAAACTCAAGAATGTCACCGCTCTGGTTTGTACATACATAACTGACTCATGGCATGTCCTACCCTTGGAGAAAACGGAGGCAGTGGCTCCGGGGTCCTCTCTCTGCATATCTGTGATCAGGTCTCCTACGCTCATCAGCAGGGGTCTGAGGAAGAACAGACACTTCTCTTTCCTGGAGGGCAGCGGGACCTCCAGAACCAAGCGGCCATGTTTGTACTGCAAGGACACGTCTGCAACACATCGAGGAAGAAATGTGCTTACAGATGGTTGAGGTTACATTCACAGGAGTGACTGTCAAGTCAGAAACAAGGGGCAGCTGTGTGACATGCAGCAACATATTATCATGTGGATGTAGTAGGGGTGTGCCATATCGTATCGTTCACGATAATATCAGTATATTTTTTTTATGGTTAAAAAAAATGCATATCATGATATTGGCAACGTTCTTACTTCTTGATGTAGTGGTTAAAGTTGTTTTAATCACAAAAAGCTACTTACTCCCTGTCGCTAAACACATGCAGCTTTCAAAATAAGAGCACAGTGTGTTAAGAGAATCCACCACCGAATTTCCAAGAAGACTGTCAAAATAAGATGCCTTAAATAAAACATACAAGAACTTTTATTCTCCTTTACAATATTTCATTAAAATATGCCCCCGGAACCCCTAAATGGTTATTTTTATTATTTGCTCATACTCAAGAGTCAAGAGTAAATATTTTGCATTTGGCAACTGTTGAGATTTGCACTTCACACTACATTTTAGATTTTCATTTATTTATACATTTTCTTTTTAGGTATCTCCTAATATCTTCAAGAATATTGTTATCCCAAAAAATGCCTGCAATATCGTGATATTCTTTTAGGGCCATATCGCCCACCCCTAGGATGTAGTAGCTGTATATTACCACTGGAGGTGTAATAGGTACTGCAGAAAACAGCTTGGCAGTTTCCAAGTAGAGTTGCCCTCTGTTGAACCTAAAAAGGAAGAAAAAAGAAGAAGAAAAACATTAAAACCTTTGCCATTGCAGAGTAAAGAGATCCATAGCATCCTGAAAAGAAGGATGTGAAAAAAAATATCCACTCAGAAACCGCCTGCCAACAAACCACATCAATTGAGTTTTCTGGGCTTTGGCTTTGCTCTGAGAGTGCTTTTACGCTAATATGAATTTTTGCAGTAACGATGGGTGGCTTTTAACACACTTTACACTTTACACAGTGTGTAATCTGACCAGCTGATAGTACAGATTCTGCTGATTAAACACGCTCCTTTTTGCTGATGCACAACTTTTCATTACATTTTAGGACTTCAGCCGTAATGCTTAATTAAATGCCAGTGTCTCGCAATAAAAAGTACTATCAAGTACTCGCCTGATAACAAAGAGGGCATCTACAGGCTACTGCTCATTATTCTAGTCAGCAGGAGGGACTTCTTTGTACTGTACTTGACATGCTTGGGGTGCAGTCTGTTTTCTACTCAATATTCAAAGCCTCAAGAATGTGCAAAGCAGCATCTTTAGCCGGAAGTCACAAACATAAAGAAGTTTACTAAAGACGTGTAGCATAGTGTCGTGACATTAAACCAAATCAACACAAATACACCAAATTTAATTATAACAGCAGCTAGGGTCGGAGAATATGACGACATATCACAAAGCCATCATAGTCTGGAAACCAGACGATTCTGTCAATCATTTTTATTTGCTATGGTCACTCAGACAAGATCTCAGATTAAAACCCATTTGTGAATAGCCAACAGACTCCTTTGAAAAAAACAGTAATTTTACCTCTCAGAACACAATAGTTGCTGGCCTATTGCTGCCTCTGTCATTTATTTTGTGTGTTATTGTGTAAGTTTTACAGCGTTAGTTGCATTCCGCTAAGTCAAACAATAACATAAATAAACAGATTGAGGCAGTGCTAGAACAGCAAGAGTGATGTTCCAACAGGTAAAATTACTATTTTTGTCAATAGAGTGTGGTGGCTTTTAAGAGAGCATAGATGGATATAACAGCTTCAGTTCTCTGTCTGAAAGGGTTGTCTGAGAAAACATAAAGCTGTGAAAAATGTCTAAATTTATTGGACATTTAAACTGATATTTGTTTTTCTTAAGGGGCTAAAATATGGTTCCACTGCTGCCCCTGTCCACAGCAGTACATTGCTTAGTATCAGTACTCCTGCTCCTAATTTAGGCTGTGCTGACTGCCATTTACTGTAGGTAATACACAGAGTACCTCATAAAACCCCACTTAAATAAATCCTATGCTATCCTATAAGCCTATCTCTTTAAGAAAAGTGGTGAATCATGATATTATGTCCTCCAGTTTTCTACTAAAAGCTGAACACTGGCTGCCTGGTGTCGTAACACCAGGGCCTTTTAGACACCACAAATAGATTCCTCCACAGCATTTCTCATTAAGCCGAGAGTCTGAGGGGTCCAGCTGAGATCGAGGGATGTGGCAGCTACTCTCTCCCACTCCTTTGTCCTCTAGCTGGCGAAGGTTCAATCAATATCGCCTTAAAGAGGAACGAGGGAGCCGTCTATTTTCATGGGCAGAGCAGGCAGAGAAAGCAGACAGGCCTTCAGGCGCAGTGATGGAGTGGAGGCCAGATGTGCACGTGTCCTCACACTCCACTGGTTAGGAGATTGGGGCTTTAACAGGAAAAGCAGCATTCACATGAAGCAATGACTAACTGCCTTCTTGACCAGAGGCTTTTGTGGTCACATGAACCACAAAGGCAGCAGCACATAATGGACAAAGCAGAAAGAAGCATTATGAAAGAAGCTAGAAAAGGTTTTTGTCATTTGGGGGATTAAATACCACAAGTGTTTGTTAGCTTAATGAAGTAGTGTACTACACCATGAAGGACATTGTGATTTTATAAATACTGTATGCACCAAAATTTCCAGTGAGATACAATTTAAGCTGTTCAGCTTGTGTGAGATCTCCAGATGTTACTGTGCAGCTGAAAGCTGTCACAGAGCTTTACCACCTACGCTTCAGCACCCCAGCTCCCCACAGACGATAGGAGAATGTATTTTAGGGGCTATACGTATATATTCTGTAATATCATGGTGGCACCCTAAATCATAACAGTTGACTTAAAGCACTTGGTTAATGTTTGTTAACTGTTTTGAAATAATGTTTTGTGTAGATGCATACTGTGTAGTATAGATGGATATAAGTGTATGTGTAATTTTATATTTTGATGTAATTCATTTTCTGGAAAATTCATTGAGAAATGAACAGGTTCTGGTTAATTTGCTAATTAAATATGTGACAGGTACTTCATCAAAATAATTTAAAAATCGATAAAGCCAAAAAATCCATATTGCCATAAACCAGTCCGACATATTGATTTACAACACTGGCAACAATGGCCTTTTACAGTGTTTCCCAATCTGGGGTGAGAGCCTAAGATAAAACCAAGAGGTAATAATAATAATAATAATAATAATAATAATTAAACAAATAAGACTGACATTTTTTTTATTTTTCAGCAAATATCTCAGTAGCATCTCACCCGTTTTACAGCGCTGCAGCAAGTTGAATACTGCCCTCATGTGGAAAAGAGTTGCAGTAGTTACATGAACTATTTCTTCTTTTATAATTCAATTCCAAATGATGACCCATCCCTAAGCAGCCATTTCCTTAATTATGCATAACTTGCTTGTATATAATTTAACAGGTCAAATACATAAAAATTCACCCACCTCACTGCTAGAGACCAAAACTGTTTCATACCAGGCTGTAAACATGTACATTTCTGCTGAAAAGTTGGCCATTTTAACATGGGGGTTTATGGGGATTGTCTCACTTATCGAGCCACCCTCAAGTGGCCATTCGAGGAACTGCAGAATTGGCACTTCTGTGTTGGCTTCACTTTTCAGACAGCTATATTTCTAAGGGATTTTCTAAGGGTCAAAGCCCAGAATGTTAGTAACCACTGTCCCTAATACAACCAAAGACATTAAAGAGATAGCTGCCATGGTATAAATGGTATAAATACATCCCTGACAGTTAACACATTCATTACATCTCACTGTATCACATTGCCCATCTGTAGTACAACCGTGCATAATCATGCTGTCCCTGAAAGCTGTTAACCCCTGGGAGCAAACACATTATCAGTATGTTAAACAGCCTGGAACAGCAGCTTATAAACCTAGCCTACTGCCACAGCCATAGTGCTTCATTACACTGAGTGGGCAGATGCTGACTGCACAACACACGAGAATAAAATGCCTACACGTCACTCTCATTAGCAAACACTTCACGTCCAAGTAGCTTAACGCGAGAGCGAGCTGAGTAACGCTTGTGCGCACACAGCTAATGTGAAAACAGCCGATCTGGAGCTGAGCATCAAGGGCGAAGCTGGACTACTTGTCCCTTTACTGAATGTATGTGTGAGAAACCAGTGACCAGAGTCAATTCATCGGCCGACTGAGCCCAGGCAGTTTATATTCTATGTGCACACATACCAATCCCATTCTAAATCAACAGGATGCGGCCGATGTGGCAGATAATGCAGCATGAGAGCTGTGTGATGAATAATAGTCCATTTCCAAAGCGATGCTGCGTGCTCTGTGTTATTACTGTCTTTAGCACAATGCATTACAAAATACTGACCTCTCGCCTATATGTGGCAGTTAAAAATGATCCTACACAGCAGTGCAATAACATAACAAAAAAAACAATATAGTATACATTTACAGCAAACACAATCTTTATACCTTCAAGGTAAGGAGTGCTATGTGACAGATGACTCCTAGAGGTGACTCTTATTTTACAGCAGACAATTGAAGGCAGCACATGAGCTCCCTGATCTCATTACATTCAGACAGATGATGTCATGCTGTTAATGTGCCTTGGGGGGATAATCTCGCTGCAGCTGTAAACGCCAAGAGCCCACACTGAAACAATACAGAGAATCCTGAGATACTAATAAGAGCATCTAGAGCCGTGCCAGCAGGTCTGAGAATCATTCTGGCACAGCAGTGCTTTGAGATAAATGCTGACACCATCACAATTATAGTCAACATAGTGATGTTTGGCAGACAGTAGAGGTAAGGGGGAAAAATCGATACAGCATAGTATCACAATATTTTGCGTGGCAATATTATATGGATTCATGGCAGCCAAGTATCGATATGTTGCGTTCAGTATTTTCGCTGTTTTTGTTTTTTTCCAGAGGCTGAAGTGGGCTCACTTTTAGGAATAAACAGCTGCAAAGTTGGGCTTTTTTATGTTTCATTCAAAAAAATTCAGAGCAGTGAAGCTTAAAGTTGAAAAAAAAAAAAAAAAAATATGTCTGCTTTATGACGACTCTTCTTTAAATCTGTCCCTGCAGCATAAACGTATTTTTTGGGCCGGTCTCACAGCAGCCAAGAAGATGCTAGCCCTTAGGTGGCAACCGCCACATTCCTTGGCTTGGCAGCAGTGGGCCAATTCATATCTTGAAATTGTTCTGATGGAGTGGTCTGTTGCCCGTACGCACGGGGCCAGCCATAGGACTCTGCAGGCCTGGGAGGCAGCACACAAGTTAATTAAAGAAAGGGTGCATCATGGCCGACCTTGATCTTTCTATTATATTTTTATTTGGGGAGAGATCCAGGGAGGGAGGTTCATCAGGGGTCGCCTTGGGGTGGGGGGTGGTAGGGGAGTACAGGGTTTCTAATATTGTTGTCTTCCTTAGAATGAGACTTTGTTTCGGTTTACATTGCTATGTCGGGGAAAAAAGTGTATATGATGTGAATGTTTATATATTGTATTTTTTCAATAAAAAAATTGATCACAAAAAAAAGAAATTAAAAAAAATGCTGCAGTTGTTGTCGTCCATACATGATTGATATCAGTTAAGCTCAGTCTGACTGAATACTTTGTTGGTCAGTCTGTGTGTTTGACTCTCATTGTGGAGAAATAAAAAGACTGAAGTGAGACGAATAGACTGAGAATATTCGATTATTTGACAAACAATTCTTGATTGAATTTATTGTTGTGGACACAAAATGCAGTTAAACAGTTTAATCACAATACATTGCATCGCAATACTCACCATATCACAAAATGCTTAAAATCTTAATAATATCCTATCATGACTCATGACTCTGGATAAAATTGTATCGTGGGGCCTCTGGTGATTCCCACCTCTAGCAGATAGTGTTTACAGTGTTAACCATCTTAGCGCGTTAGCATGCTAACATTTGATAAATAGCATTGGAAAAAAAGTACAACTAGGGTGAATGTTGGTATTAGTTTGGCAGGAACTTGGTCCTAAACTAGAAATTTCAAGTTAAATGAAAATGTTCAGACACCAAAAGCAAAGAAAAAATACATTTTAAAAGGTAAGTTTTTATAAAAATGGAAAATCAAATAAAAACATTTGAAATAATAACAATCAAATGTGTTAGAAAACTCAGGGAATAACGCAATTTATTTGACTATGTCCTCTAAGAATAGTTATGAATGTAACTAATTTCATGGCAATCCGTCTGAAAGTTGTCAAAACAACAAATGTCAACCTCGTGATGGTGCTTGAAGAAAAGTCAGGGATTTAGAAAAGTGATGATTTCAGTCTGAACTAAAGTGAGGGACCAACTGAGAGCCCTGCTGCCAACATTCCTGGAAAAGGTGTAGTAGGTAGTGTAGGTAAAATGAAAGAGAAAACACTGTCAATCATTTATCGCTTTCAATTGCTTACTTACTAAGATAACACTTACCAATGCTTGCACAGACCAAGATAATGTCAGGATACAATCTCCAAGTGGTTGTGATATTAGTTTTATTGACACTTGCATGCTGATTATTTAATATTCTTTTACCTGTTCAGAAATGCAAGATGTGAGGTAGACAGACAGTTTTAAAAGGTATATTTCGCAGTATAGACTCATACAAAAATAAACCCTTTAAATAATCACTTATGACGTACTAGAAGTGTTTAGTTGTGTCTGTGTCTGCAGGGACACTGCCCTGTGACTGGATTTTCTATTTTCTCCCTGTGTGTCACCCTTTTGGCATTTATTTACAAAAATAGCAGACACAGCACTGAAAAAACCATAGACTGTATAAATAAGGAAAAAACCCATATAAAGTGTGGTGACAAAGCTTGTCCCAAAATGAGAGAATTTGAGGTTTACTTTCACTTTTGTTGAGCCTTGGCCGAATAGCCAAGTTGAATATTGTGTATCCAAACAGTAAGTGATAATTCCTGCAAAATTTACAATCCAACCCAAATGCAAGGCAGGTAGGCTGCATTTGGGTGCAATAAACAGCCAGTACCACATATGATCTACAGCAGGGGTGGGCAATTAATTTCCCCAAGGGGCCTCATGACCATTACCACGAAGGTTGCGGGGGCCGGACCAAAACTCAGAACTAAATTCTGCTCATAATTAATGTAATCGCTTTATAAAATACAGTAAATTATCTGGTTTTGAGCTGCTACTGATAAGAATACATGTTTTGATAAGACTGTTAATGTGGTAATAAATCAAATATAGCAGTTAAAAGTAGTAAATACTCCAATCACTATATCACTTTTGCCATTTATTTTAAACACAACTGTAAATGACCTTTAGTGTTTTACAATGTTGTGATGCTTTTATTTTGAAAAGGTGCCATCCAGTGTGAAACAGGTGCTTTAATTTTGAAAGGTAGTGACAGGATTAAAATTTGACGGTTAAATGAAAAAACGAACGGTAAATAATGAGTGCGTTGTAATTCATATAAAGTTGATATAAAGTATGAAAAAGGCTTCTATAGTGGCTGAATGACAGGGCACAAGCTTTGTTAAAGTTTATTTTCTTCTGTCATATATATTAGTGGCTATATTTGTTGTCTTAACTATAGTAAAAGTGCTTGTTAGCTGTAGTGCTAATGCTAATGTTTGCTATTTTTCAAAATAAAAGCACCGCGGTTATATTGATTTTTAATTTCTGGGTAACCTCACGTGGGCCAGACAAGGACAGCCAACAGGCCAGATGTGGCTCGCGGGCCCCCCAATGCCCAGCTCTGATCTACAGCTTCATAGAGGCTGCTCCCATGCAAAGAAGCAGACACACCCATAGACTATTAAACACATAACAAGGGGTTGAAACAGATGGCAGGCTGCCTGAACAGGCCCATACACAGCAAACACACTAGTCACTTGCGATTACGCCCATGCCATGTCACAAGACACAAACACAGCCTGCAGGAAGAAGTACAGAAAGAAGCGTGTGTGTGTGTGTGTGTGTGTGTGTGTGTGTGTGTGTGGGGTCTGCTCCTCCATGATGTCTAACATCACCACTGACTTCTCAGTTCAACATTTCTATGTTTATCTAAACAAAACACACATTCCAATTACAAAACGAATCAATATTCAGAAAGCAGGGCAGACGCTGTTCACCCATTGTCCTTCACACATTTGTGAAGTCAATTTGGAGCTTCAGGGGAAAAACGTCGCACACCTGCTCCTCATCGAAAAAAAAAACATTTCCTCCAACTTTTCCTGCTCATAATAATCAGCTGAAGGTATATTTACCCCTTGAGCTATACGTTTCTTATTTATGCCATGCCAACAGGGAGAGAGGGGGGAAAAGAGACGAGCGAGCAATATGGCGACGAATTGCCATCTCCATCCTCTGCAGTGAGGCAGGCCGGGGCTTTCCCGTCGGAGCAGTGATCAGGGTTATCACGGTGACAAGCAGACTCATTTTCCCAGCAGGTCGCCCCATTATGAATTCTGTCACAACTGAGCTATAGCCTGTTACATCAAGACTTTCCCACAGATACCTCCCCCCACTCTTCTCACGGGTTTGACATCACGAAAGAAAAGGAGTGGGACTTTTCCACACACACACATATGTGATAATAAAATACTGACTTACAATATATTGCAGGCATAACTTGAAGCAAGAGGAAAGGAAAATGTGAGCGGGTGATAAATGGCCTAAAAGACTCGGGTGAAAAACGGAGGCTGCCAGGAAGAGAAATTGAATTACTCCCCATTGCCATCATAGAACAGCCAGCACTGTACCATGAAAATGATTTGCATTGAAGCATTTGTCTTCTGCTATCCAGTTAATGATGCAGTCAGGTTGGGAGCATGAAAGAATGAAGATGGTGGAAGTACAAGATTTCTGTTTGTATAGCACTTTTCTTGCCAATATGACAAATAAAACGTTTGGTGGAATACAAACGTACAGCATATTGCAAAAGATGTAAAAATGAAACAATAGAATTGGGATGAAAAAATGATAAAAGGAAACGTGGATGCAAAGTATTACTGCAAATCAAATGCCAAATTGAATTTATTTGGTACATGCTGGGAATGTGAAGACAGCCTTTAGCCGAGCAGGTCCAACAAGTTCCTAACAGCTTTCCAAAATTATTGTCTGTTTGAAGGCCTTCTCATATGTCATCTCATCTCTCAAACAGAAAGGGTGGTGCTGGGTGGTAAGCCTTGTTTACCTATAACAAACGTATATGAGTAGTGCTGTTGCTCTTACAATTAATCACCACCCACACTACTTATCCCAAATACTCCAGGCTTAAATGATCACACTGTTTGATGAGCAAAGGAGCTGAATACTGAAAGAGGGAGAAAAAAAAGTGGGATGCCGATTTAGGATTTCATGTGGTGTTTGCAAAAGGTCACATTTGAACAGACGGATTAAAAAGGAATTTTAAAAAAACAACTCTCCCAAAGCAAATAAACAACTTCCAGTCCTAAATGACCATGGAATGCTGCCACGCCTCTGCTAACTTGAGTTGATCAAACAGTATTTCCCTTTTGGTCACACATATATGAGCGATGTGTCATCACAGGGTCTCTCTGCTCTCAGTGGAGAACTAGTTTGCTGGATTAAAAACAACCTTGAACCACTCAACCTTGATTTCAGCTGTTGTCTGCCTGCAGAAGTATTTGCTCGACCAATGAAATCCTTTGCTCCTACTGATGTCATACCTCCGGGTCACAGGTCATAGCTGGCTTGCTGCCAAAATGGGGGAACATCATATCAACAACCAATATTGTACGACAAACACCACAACAATTACCTCAGTAACCAAATAACAGGCATTATAAGTGACTATCAGCTACACTATCATCATTATTGTCTCCCAGCTGCTGGTGATCTCAAGCTGTAATATAGCTTCTCTGTCTGAATAGGTTTTGTTGTGTAGAGTGGAAAATGGAACAAGGAAATATGTAGAATTTGCACTGGACCCAGTGTGCTTAGAAGATTTACATGCAGATTTTCATATTGTTGCACTGCATTTTCATATTAGATAGATAGATATACTTTATTTATCCCAAGCTGGGAAATGACAGTGTAGCAGCAGCATTACACACATAGACAATGACAATTAAATAAAAAGAACAACCTAGGCATACTTCAAGCAATAAAATATAAAAATACAATAAAAATACAATAAAATATAAAGTGTCTAAAGAAGGAGTATGTATTAAGGAGTAGAATAGAATTCCAGTGCAGAATAAATATGAATATACAGTATAAAAATGTTGGTGCAAGACTTTCTGGTTACTGGATACTTTTACCTGCCCCACCAAAGAGCGGCTATCGGATCAGCCATCAGAGCCCTGCAGCAGTTAGTAAACTATCATAAACAATTTTAACCACAAGGATGACACACTGATATTAATTGTCCACCTGTACGCACATTTCTACAAGGATTCTAGATTACTGCAACTCGCTCCTGGCTGGTGTACTTGGATGTGCTATGTGATATCTGCAGCTCATTCAGAATGCAGTAGCCCCGCTATTCTTCAAACCACACCGCTCCTCCGCACCCTGCACTGGCTCCCGGTGGCTGCTCAGATCTGATTTGCTGTGCTGTGCTGGCTTGACAATGGTGGAATGAGCTCCCTGTTGATGTCAACACAGCAGAAACTCTACCCATCTTCCACTGGAGACTGAAAACTCATCTGTACCTCGGCCCAAAAAATAGCCTAGAGATACTTGTGATGGTATTGTCCAGTGATGCACGGGAAACACATTAAACTTTATAATGTATTCCAAGTGTTGCATAACAACTTCTTACTTTCATTTTACCATTTGAGAAAGACTGACACAAAGACCCCAGTCACACCTGGTAGATTGATTTCTCAATAAACGTGTCCCAGTTCAAGGGAAGCAATGCTGCTGTCTTGATTTTTCATCTGCAGAGGAGAGAGACTGCCATGTGGCTTCTGGCTAATCCTGTTTAAGTCAGGAAGAAGAGGCAGAGTTAGAGGGCCTTTTCACTTGTTTTTATTTTTTATTTTACGTGTTGAAACTGAATTTATTGCATATACACAGGGCTCAGATCTCATTATAATGCAAGCCAGACCACCTACAGATGTTTTATATCTGATATCATTCCAATTGTAAAGGCTTCTGCATGCACATAAACTCTGCATTAACTTGCATTAGATTCAACAGACGGTGTATTAAATCAGGTATATCAAAACTTAACGATTTAGTTTTGCATTACCAGAAAATATTTGTTTTTTCCTATAGAAGGATGTTTAATTTGAAGCATCAGTATGCACAGACTACTTTAAAGCAGATGTGTATTTTATTATATACTTACAATGACAACAAAGTAGCATATGTATATAGTTGGTGCCCAACTGTGGTGAATATCTACGTAATTATAAGGGTTGTCGAAAAAAATTCAAGAAAATTATTTTTTTTCAGAATTTGACTATATGAAGCGGTCAGGTAAGCTGTTAGTTGAATCACTGTATATGGCTCTTACTTTTTTTTTTTTTCATGTTACTGTGTTAGTTGTTAAGTTACCGTTATTGACCACCTTTTTCTATTATTTATTTATGATTTAAAGAGAAGTGGCAGGCAAAACAAGATTTTTCTTTTACCTGCTCCCTCCGGGCCATGGAATGTGTAAACACAGTTGTGTATTGATTGTGAAATGCTTTTTTTCTTGAGTTGAAAATGAAATGAAAGTTTCCTCTATCCAGACTGCATGTTTTCTTTTAGCATTTTTCATTTATACTGTACAGTTGATGGCAAAGAAACACACAGGAAACAAAAGGGGAAACGGGTATGACATGAAACTAAATCAAAACCCTGCAGTAATCAGGTATGTTTTTTCAACCCAGATCACATGTTAATAACAGGTGTAAATGGAGTCTAAAAGTCTGCCACACTAATTCTTTTACAGCTCAGTGGAGGAATTTTCCATACTGAGATCAAGACTTTGACATCTACGAGATGAAACAAAAGTCTGACTGAAAGACTCTCTCGGGGTGATTTCCATGTGTCTCTTCTAGAGATTCAGTCCTATTCTATTTCTGTGGATGCTGCCCCAATAAAAACCAGCCTGTACGTCTTGACACTGAGAAACTGGCAGTCAGCTTCACTGGAATGAAATTTCTTCCATCCTGCATTTTAATACCATCCAGACAATGAAAGGTGCAAGACAGCAGGTGGAGCCAACTGTCAGACACAATGTGATGCTTGTTTCAGCTGGATTGGCATTTTGGGGTTTACATTCACAGACATTTGTGTCTATTTCAGGCAAACATGCTCTCATTATTTCAGCACAGTCAAAATACAAATATAAAAATGTATATATGAAGGAATGGCCATAACAGCAAAATTGTTCCCTCCTGATGTGATCCTGTTATTGATTTAAAAATGTACAGTGTTGCCACTTGAATGAACAGAGTTGTATTTTGGGAAATAGGCTGGTCAAATAAAGTGATCCATATGCATCATCCCTGCAAAGGTGCAGTATGTTGGTCAGATCTTGAGCACACAGAATCTTGGTACATAGTTTGTTCTCAAGATGTACAGTAGAAGTGGGATTTTAACAGATTCAGCGAGGACGGAGAGCATCCAAGGACAATGTGTCTGCTCCGGCCCGGGTGCTCCTTTGTGGAACAACAGTGGAATATGTTTAACCCGTAAGCTGCTCCTGCTACTCTGTCAAAAGTGGAAAAAAACATGCCTTTCTACAACTCAACAACACAGCTGAACGTTCCACCTTTTTTGTCTCGTAACAGTAGCTAGCCAATTAGTCACAAACACATCCAGGAGTCACAGGGATTGTGTTCATAGCAGAGTTGCAACACAAACCTGGCAACCCGATATAGAAACAGGAATCAAATATGCAGAAGGAGACTGTGCAAATAAAAATTCAAATGATAGCGTTGCTACTGATCCTCTCATCTGTCTCAGGAAAATGCAAACAAGCATATTTTCCCATAATGTCTTACTGTTCCTTTTATGTGTTACTGCAAATACAGTCAGTGAATAATGAATGAATGCTGCAGAATACATAACATTTATGTAGTAGTATTTCAATATCCATCATATTATACCTGTGTAGCATTACAACAGTGAGGGCAGAGAAGAATTATCTGACAACGTCCATCACTCACTCAAAGAGTAAACCCCGGCTCGTAATAATAAAAGTGTTTGTGCCTTGGAAATATTTTCCATGCGGCAATCTTTTGCTGAGGGCACTTCAGAAATGACAGCAGATGGTGCTAGAAGTTTAATCTCCTGCAGACTCTTCATGGATGATGGCTCAATTTAACAATCTTCTGAATGAAATGTGACAGAAATGGCACTTCACCTGACTTTGCACAAGAGCAGCTGTGCGAGCAGCCGACACTCGATACTGAACTAATGTCTACTCACAATGGCTATAGTTTATTATAGTGTTATGTGGGGGTATAGAGGCATGCAATTAGCAAACATCTGTTAAATCAAAATATGGGACATTCATTTTTGGTTGATTACCCACAAGCTAATACTGACTCCTCGATTACCTCACAAAAACAAACAACTTGCTGTCTGGATTCCTAAAACTGTGTTTCTATGCAGCAGTATTTATCTGAGGTGGGACCAAGTCATTGTTTTGCAAGTCTTGCACTCAAGTTCCAAGTCCAAACAGGCATGTCCCAAGTCTTAAACCTTTCGTTTTGAGTCTGAAACAAGTCATAATGCGCTCTTCATCATTCATATAATGCAATTTAATTAACAGTTCTTCAGGTTTCTCTCCTGCAACTTGATTGGATGCTGTGGGATTGGTTCAAACAAAGTGGATCTAGGGAATGAAGTGTGGAATTGAAATGACATCATTTTACATGGGGGCTTGGGGGAAGATATCAAGTCAAACAACTCAAGTCCAAGTGATTCACTGATGTTAAAGTCCAAGTTTGAGTCAATTACCGTGTGGCTTGAGTACACACCTTTGGTATGTACATATTGTCTGTCATGTCAATGGCCCTCTTATAACAACAGGTGTTGTATTGGTGTATTCAAAACAAGCCGTGCAGCCACTCCTTAGAAAAACACACTGAAACTGAGAATTATAAATTTTGTCCAATATCTGAATCTCAAAACAGTTTTTTTCTTATACTAACCTGGGTTAGGAAATTCCACTACAGCTACCTGTTTAGCAGTCTTCAAACAGTATCAAACATTGACTCACCCAGTCTGTAGGTTATGGGGGGCATATAGTGGCCTATAGGGGTTAAAGAGGCTGACCCTGTAATTGCAGGGACGCTTGTTGCATGTATTTAAGCAGGCTGAATACACAACTTCTGCTCTATCACCAAAGGTTCAGTGAGGGGAATAACATCATGTGGGTGTGGTGACCATAACCACATTTTGGTGGAATAACGGAAAATAGGGTTTGTTTGGAACATACCGATGAGAGAGAGGACTTCTGTTTTTTTTAATAACTGCTGTTTCTTCACCCTTGGAGGCCAAAATGTGGTTAGCCAGTCTGTGGGAAGCTTCATGAACACTTACAGTATGTAATATGAAAAGAAGGAAAACTGCAGCAGTGATTTTTATATACGATCCGGTCTAAAAATAGAACTCATGTTAGTCATTCCAGCATGCAGGAGTGACTCATGGCAGCTTGCCCGTATAACAGATATAAAGTGTTATTCCTCAATCCCTCAAACTGTACGTCAATATTCACTCAGTATGGAGACTGTACAGCAGGCCCTGTTCGTCCTGCACTGGCCGAGATTCAAGGCTCCCTGGGATCCGCCTGCTCACGACTTAGCTGACCTCTGCAGTTTCTGGCAATGAATGATAAAATGGGTAATATAAAAAAAGCTTTAACTGCCCAATTCAACAGTTCATTAATAAAGTGAGTGAGTAGAACTGCACCACAAAAACCTCTTGATGATGTTGCGAAGCCATGTGGGGGTTTCACTTTATGCAGCACTACACTCACAACTGTATGTATTTTTGTGCAGACAGACATTTACACTGCCTGCATCATTGACTAAAGCTGAGCAATTATATGTGTTGAACTATATATATATATATATATACACACACACACACACAAGCCTGATGGTGCACAATACTGACATGATACAATAAGATATGCTGCAGGCTCCAGCAATGTCTGTGATGTCTTTAGGGATTATGGGAAAAGCAACTCTCTTAAAGTTCATTAGTATATTTAGCAGCTTAATCATGGTCTCTTGCTCCATGGATGGCTTTCTGGGAGCAGTAATTAAATGAGCAAGTGATTTAGTGACGACATAATGTACTGTAATGATCAGTCATACACGCTTTTCAAGGTGATTTGCTGGATCAGTCATATTTCTTACTACCCTGTGGAGATAAGTAATGTACTTGAATAATTTATTTTCTATCCTGCAAGTACTAAATGGAAATTACAGGACATAGAAATAGATATAG
The DNA here is from genome assembly GCF_030273125.1 of Centropristis striata. NCBI lineage: Eukaryota > Metazoa > Chordata > Actinopteri > Perciformes > Serranidae > Centropristis > Centropristis striata. The sequence continues at coordinate 38,148,410 of NC_081517.1, read as the reverse complement.
CAGATAGTGACAGAAAGAGAGGCATGTCTTTCTCCTGTAGGGGGAATGTGAAAAATGGAATATACTTAAGTAAAAACAATTGACATTTGAGAAAAAGAAGAAAGACACAATTGATTTCAGACAGTTCAAGAAGCCTGATGTTAGAAAAACTAAGTAAGTGCCCTCATTAAGCCAGCTACCGACCGCAGCATACCAAACTACATTGTTGTGCTCAGAAAACAGGAAACCAGTTCATTAAAATCCCGATGGGTTTAGTTTGATAGTTCGGCGGTGAAGCAAACCTACGACGAATTAAAGTAATTAGCTAAATGATTAATTTACCTTGTGAAGAAATGTAACCGGACGAGTAGTTGTGAGACCGCAGTGAAGGGGATGAATACTTCCCAAAAGTCTCGCCGTAACTTTGCCGATCAGCCGCCACGAAGCCATCGTCAGCCGTTAACCGCTGTGCTGGTGGGGCATACCGGGGAGAGATACGTCCACAAAATGTGCATCAGAGCCCGGTGTTCCGGTTGGAAACGGGTCGCTCTCTCTGTAAATATAAACACGATAGCTACGGGACAGAGAGGGAGGAACAGCCCCGCCCGAGCTGCATACCATTTCCTCCCAACGACGACAGGCTCGCTCCGTGCCAGACTCCGCTTCCTTTCCTTTCTTTTTTCTCTCGTTTGTCGGTTTTGCACGAAGCAGCCAGCAGGGAGCAGCTGGACGTTATGTTCCGTCCCAGCCAGAGTCAACGGGAGTTGACATTACATCCGATACACCACACCCCCGACTGTAAAATACGCAGACAGTTATCAAACTTAGGCTGGAGGACCCTCAAAGGTCCTCCTGGACTCAAAGTCCCGGACCTGTTGCCAAAAACCCCCACTAATCTGCCGTTGGTTCCTCCACAAAGCAAATAACCTTGAAGACTGTTAGAAAAATTGCATGAGGACACTTGAAAATTGATAATCTGTCACCAACAGAAAAAACCTCACCATTTTTCTGCGCAGATCGTTGATGGGGAAATGAAGAGCTGGAGACGTCCAAGTTCTCAGTTTAACAAAGTTTTATTACAATACGTCAAAAAATGTGCACTTTACAGAGATTATCCGGGTTCAAAAACTGAATACAAACAGACGTGTTTGTGAAGTCTGAACCACGACTCTCTCCCTGGAACCCATTAAAATACTAATATTTGTTTACAAAACATGCTGGTCGATTTCTTGCAGGAAGTTCCGCCTTCTTGATCGCTGATTCGCCAGTTTTGATTAACACAACGGCACGTCATGCCACCTGGTTGCTTGCTGCCGGAACAAGGCCATCCTGACCTGGCCTCTTCTCCAGAACATTCAACAAAAACCTCCTGCCTTGTTATGTCTTACAAAGATAATATGTCTTACAGAGTCAAAGGATTTTCACTGTCTAACATGGATTCTAAAAGTCTAAAAAATATGAAACAGACAATGAAATATATGTTGTCAAAGTTTCTAAACCAACATTAACACACAAACATAATCATTGTATCAAAATCATATTGCCTGATAAATATAAATGCATAGAGATATTTACCAAGGCTGACCTGATAGTCACGCAAAGAGACAGACACAGAGTCAGACAACAGAGACAGACACAGGGACAGACACCAGGAAGTCAAACAACAGAGAAGCAGAACTCAAGCATAAAATCATTTACAAATATAGAAAATAATCAATTATTTTAACAAGACAGGTAATGTTAGTTAGTGTTAGAGTTGTTTTTTTTGCAGAACAGATGAGAAGAGAGTAAAATCCTTTTGACTATTTATTTAAGACAATAATGAACGAGTGAACATGTACATGGACCTCTGTTCAGAAATCACAGGCTGCTAAGCAGTTAGCTGGAACCACCTCCCAGAAAAGGATGCCTTTTCTTACTTTTACACATCGTTTTATTATATGAATGTGCGACTATCTGATTGGTTAAAACTGTTTGGGCAGCACCATGGTTTTTAGACTGTGTCCGCCCATTACTTTGGCACACAGGCTAGTCCTAGCCTCTTGGTGCTTCAGCTTCCAGTCACCGCCCTGTGGAAGTTAAAAGATAACAGCACACTTCTGTATCTTGTCTAGTTTTCGTCAGTGCCTTCAGTTTTTAATTTGCTCGCCCAAAGTGTTATCAGTATGTCCTTGTCCTCTGTTGATACTCTTTATTTCTGTGTGCTGTGCCTGGCATATAAAATGTGTTTTATGCTTTGCTAAATACTTTTCTAAGCAGCATTCTTACTAAAGGTCATAATGCAGATTATTGCTATTTTTTAAAAATTAATCTCTAACACTAGGTTAGCTTTTTTGTGTGTGAAATGTTAGAGAAATGCATTGAGGAAACCTTTAAAATTAAATTATCTGACTCCAGAAGTAAACCTCTCACCTATTTCTCTGCTCAGATTGTTCGATGGGGAATGATGAGCAGGAGGCGTCCAAGTTCTTAGTTTTTACATTTTATTACAATACGTAAAGAAATGTGCAGTTTACAGAGATCTCTGGGTTCACTCTACACGTCCCTGATACACAGAAGACTGGTTTCAGGTCATGACGTCTGGACCAGGCTCATTTCCCTTGAACCCTTTTTTTTAAATATTATAACAATGTTTTACTAATCATGAAGGTAGATTTCTTCTAAGTGCCACCCTCTTGATCCGTTGATTCGCCAGTTTTAATCAATATAGGGACACGTCATGTCACCAAGCAGAGAAGACCGTAATCTCCTCTTCCCAGCACACTGTGTCCATGACCTGGCCTGCTTCCAAAACATTCAACACAACCTCCTGCCTTGTTATGACTTACAGAGACACAGATGTTGCAATGTGCACATAAAATACAAAGCATACAATATATATTTTTGTGATAATAGAACCTTACTAAGTTTAAGCAGTTGGGATACATGTATTTAAAGTAATCACAGTTTCTAAACCAATATTAACACACAAACATAATCTTTGTATCAAAAGCATATTGCATGATTAATCCATAATTGCATAGAGAGAGATAGCACAGACAAGGTTAGTGAACCTTCACCACACAGACAGTGACCCCCATGCACAGAGACAGAATAAAAGATTATTTCTAACAAAAACCTGAAAAGATTATGTGAAATGTCTGACCATTGTGTTGTAATTTTTAAACATGGACAAGACAAACAAACAAACAAACAAACCAAATTGTGTTGGTAGTTAGCATCAACTGTTGCAATTCAGCTTCCAGCAATTAGTGGAAACACTGAGCAGCAGTTTATCTGCCATCTTGGATTTTACACAGGTGTTGTTGGAGTAATTACCCTTTTGTTGCTTCGTTAACATCCACATAAACCAGCATTTCAACGTAATTTTTCTTAGATATTTATATATTATATCTGTATTATAAAAACAGGTTTGTAAATCTGTTTTTCAATGTGTTTGAATTTTCAATATAAAGTGCTGCATAAATTAATCCAAAAAACCCAGAAACAAGGCCTGATAAATTCCACCACTTGTTTGGACAAGACCAGCACTGTACAGAAGCCAGATAGTTTGAGGTTAGGCACTGGCCAAGACAGTTTTATTTTTAGTTGTTTGTAAAAAAAAAAAAAAAAAAAAAATCTGTCTACATGCATGTTCCATTCCAAAAACTTATAAGGTTTTCAAAATCTCCATCTTGGCCGCAGTTTTTAGAAATCTTCGTTTCAGTGTTCTAAATTGACAAAAGGCTTAGGCATAGTAAAAGCTATGGTTGTAAAAACAAACAAAACTGTTACCTGTTAAGGCCAGTACAGCTCATTGGTCAGTCAGGGGATAGGACCTAAAACAGTCAGATTCTGGTAGCTTGCCCAAGCGTAGACACTTGGTCATTACCAGTGCTTTTTAAATGGGTATTCGGCTATAGATGCCTGAAATAAGGTCTGCTGTTTCATCCTGGACAAAGAGGTACTGATTCCAGCCAAACTGTAAAGACTTGTGTGATCAGCTGTGGAATATGCAAACTGCTTCTGGATAACAAGTGGGAAAAAAGGAAATGTTTGTATTTCCCCCTTAAGGTTTCTGCTGAGAAGTCTGTGTGATGGAGTTACAGTGTACGGCCGTGGTCCCATATGAGGATCAAGTCCTGGTAAGACAGCAAACAAGCTAACCTCCTCCATAAAATGTTGGTGTAAAAAATCCCTTGTGGGATTAGTAACTACTGAATTTCAAATGGATGCTTTATGCTACTTGTTATTTAAAAATAATCATATTCTCTAACTCACTACTATAAGCCTACTGAATGATTCATGACTGCCTAACAAAGTTTTATTTAACCAGGAAGGTCCCACTGAGATTCAGTATCTCTTCTGCCACTGAGTCCCGTTGTCTGAACATACAAAGATAAATGGGGTAAGTCCAACTCATTTCATTGCCTAATTCACATTCATTTCCAACACTTTCGCTTGTATTGACAGTTCCCCAGCTTTGGACTAAACACTTTGATGTAAGGGCCCTTGAAATGAATAGCTTTGGAGCCCTCCCATTAGAGAATGATATTGAATTTCCTATGGTATTTGGAGAGTGCAGACCTCTGCCAAAGCTTATGGTGCATTCAAATGCTCCTCGGATTTTCCCTTTTCCAGACTCGGGAAGTTGTTCTTCCGAGCTTTATGTCGCATGTGGAAACAACATGGAAGCTAGAAAGAAGATTTGCTGTATTTTATTGCTCAGAGCTTTTAAACATGTTGATAGCTGTTTCCAGTATTTGCATGACAACGAAGACCAAAGGAACCAGATTGGGCGAGCCATTAAATGTGTATCAACATTTTCGGAGACTTTCCGAGTTGTCATTTTTTTCTGATTTTTCTGGTACCACATGAATGCAGCATAGATGCCATAAAACCATGTTAAAAAAGTGATAATTTGGTGTATCTTCCCTGTGATATGGATTTGCTCCAATTTGTTGGGTTCTTCATTGTCTCATGTTATATCCTTTCACTATTTCAAGAAAATTAAATTAGGGCCAATTTTTCTGTAACCCTGCTGACAGACAGATTTAAAGTGAACCTTTGCCAAACTTTTGCTTAAGCCGAACAACCTTCATCTGCTTCCACTGCACTGACACAAAGCCAGTTGAAAATCCCTTGAATTTTCCCTTTTAATCAGTTGTATTGATGACTTGAGTTTCTACCCAGACCAAGGCCTTTCCTGATTCATAGGTATAGACATTTTAATTCTCTGCCTCCAAACTAATCAATGGACCATCAGCTGTGTGGTCAATAGAAGCCATGACTTATTTGCTCATGGATCTGATTCCACAGAGTGACCAGGTGGACAAAATGTCAGAAAATCACATTTGAAACGCCATTGATTCTGGTGGCTGCCGTGTGCTCATCAATATTTAGGCATTGTATAGATAAGCATTGCAGTTGGCAAGCAGAGCCCGGTTAATAAGATCTGTGAAACTGAGCTCAACGAACAGCATGCTATCTGATTGTCTTTTCACCTACTGACCTACAGTCCAAGCCTACAACTAAACGTAACAACACACTTAAAAAAGGTTTCTCAATTTCTAGATATCATTGTGTCTACTTTGGAGAATATTTGTGTAGTTTTTCATCACATGTACAATAAACTACAGTGCAATCTGTTGTTTGTAAGGTATGTTGCAATGGGAAGTAACTTGTGTAGCTGTGTGAATTTGTCAATCCCCATTAGGGCCCTAAAGGAGCATGTTTCCCCAAAAAAGGTGATGCAAATTGCATGATTCCCATAGGTCCTTGAAATCCTTGAAATTTTTTAATTTTATAGGTAAAAACATCAATGCACTGACAGTTTTTAAAGACATTGAATGTGCTTGAATTTATATATTTATATATTCAGTGCAGGAATAGAAATTGAAGTTGCATTATATATACATTACAGGCCAAAAGTTTGGACACACCTTCTCATTCAATGCGTTTCCTTTATTTTCATGACTATTTACATTGTAGATTCATCCAAACTATTAATGAACACATGTGGAATTATGTACTTAACAAAAAAGTGTGAAATAACTGAAAACATGTCTTATATTCTAGTAAGCAAAGGGTGGTTACTTTGAGGAATCTAAAATACAAGACATGTTTTCAGTTATTTCACACTTTTTGTTAAGTACATAATTCCATGTGTTCATTCATAGTTTTGATGCCTTCAGTGAGAATCTACAATGTAAATAGTCATGAAAATAAAGAAAACGCATTGAATGAGAAGGTGTGTGTCCAAACTTTTGGCCTGTTCTGTATATATATATATATATATATATATATATATATATATATATATATACACACTCACACACATACATAACATTAGTAAAAAGGCTACATTCCACTTTTTGCATGTGTGTCTCCCGCAGCTGCATCATTGGTTCATGCACCAACTGCATTTGCTTGTTGTCTATGAGCTTCTGTAAAGCCTGCTGGTTCACTTTCTAAAAAGTCTCAGTGTTGTAACACCTAGATGCTGTGTTGAGTCTTGAAATTTGAGAGAACTTGGCCTGGAAAAACCTTAGATCTGATGATTAAGAAGGTGTGGCAACCCTGAAATTGACATATTACTCTTCTCTTACCCCCCAGATTAAAATAAAAAATATGTCTTCGACTGAAACAGATACAAAGGTGACAAAGTAGCATTCAAAAAAGCAGTTGTTAATTTGTCAGACTTACTTTATATATGCCAAACACTACAGTGCACTGAATTCTGTAAGGCTGGTAAAAGTCATCAATATTCCCAGAGCGGAGATGGATGACAGGAAGGCTGGTCGCAATCAATATACTTTTGGCAGACAGGAGGTTGTTCTTTCTTTTCCTCTGTAAATTTGATTTTTTTTTCTCAACATTCTTACAGGGGAAACTGTTGAAAGAAAAATGTTGCCTCACCACGATAGAGTCGACTAAACGGCAGCGTATTAGGAGAGTCAGTCATCATGTGCAAGCTTTCTCTTGACACGGACACTCTAACTGGGCAGAAGATTTTCTCTGCAATTTCATTACTGTTCCTTTTTTTCTGGTCAGCTATTATCCATCGCCCGCTGCTAGATTTATCCTCTCATATTGGCCACGAGCTGACTAAGGCCACATTCAGCTCTCCACCTTAATGAAGTCATCTATAGGAAATGTACCAAGTGTCTTTTTCTAATGAGTTGGCTTGTGTGCTTTAGGCCACTGAGGCAAGCTGCTCTTCTAATATGCTTGCATGGAGATTGGTCTGTGAGTTAATTATCAAATAGCATTGTGATGCATAAAGCAATCCTGGACTTGTGATGACAAAACTCTTTGAAACTAAATTGTATAATGTGCTTTTATTCTAGACTTTAATGTGTTCTCATTTTTTAAAATTTAATCTTACATGGGTTATAATGATTAAAAAACACTTATGTTCTTTCATGCTTAGTAAAGTAGGACTCTCTGATCAGTCTTATTTTATCAATTGTGATTTTGTCTTATGAAAACAATATCATATGATTAATACAATTGTGATGTAACAATCATTGTGCTCATTTTTCTTGTGTTACACATTTCAAGTTCCTGACTGGAATATGTCAAATATTATTGACCAAAACTTTGCATATATGATTAGTTGTTTTCTGTAATTTGTGGCAGTGCACTACAACATTTGATATATTTTTTATTTATTTTTTATTTTATATATCTAATATCTGTTTGGTAGATTTAAGTAGCCACTAATGTTACAATATAGCTGATTATTACATGTTATTTTTATCTCTTTAAAAAAAAAGTTTATTTTGTATTTGTTTTTCAGTCATATTTAATATATTTAAAAATAAATAAAAATAATAATAATAATAATATATATATGTATATATATATATATATATATATATATATATATATATATATATATATATATATATATATATATATATATATATGCATGATTTTATCTCAATATTGACCAACATAATCGTTATTATTATGATTTGTGCCATCACTCAAAGGTTGGACTATTAGTCCTTTGATGAGGCTTTTACAGTATATTATTTGCTCATCTGGTTTATATTGCAGGTTCAATGGTTCTTGGAGAACCTGCTCAGCTACACGGCTGCCTGGATAGACACACAAAAAACAACCATCTCAAACAACCAGCTTGATGGGTGAGTTTGAACTTTTCATCTTTTGGCTTGTTTGTATAATTCAGCAGAGAACTGCTGCCCTCTTGTGCACTTGGAGTAGCATTACAAAACCCTAATGGACAATGAATACCATCACAGAAATAAAGCATCTGCAGCTATCACAGAGGAACTGAACTTATACAAATTTAAAAAAATGTTCAAAGTTTCACTACTTCACAGAACTCTACATATTTGTTGACATTTTTGAAGGGCAGCATTACAGTATAGGGCTATATATTATAAGGCTTACACATTGTGAATATTAAGCGCCATCTTGTGGTATTACACAGATGTTCAGAATATGTTCAACACAAGTAACAGATTGAAAATGAAGCAACAATGTCTGAAAAACCTAGTAAGCTCAGTGAGAGTATGTGTAAAACAGCATGGTTTTACTGACAGACATGCGCTGCTTAATGTCAAAATACACTGCATCTTCAGGAGCGTGACAAATTTGAAAATATGTTATATTTAAAGTATATATAATATGTCATTTTTTCAAACCAATTTAAGTCCAGTTTTTTAATTTAATTTAATTAATTTAATTTGAGTTATTTGACAGTTGATTGATTTTATATATATAGAAAGAAAGAAAACGACAAACGTTTCCTGCAGTTCTGTTTTGCATTTCACATTAAATCCAGCTCCCTGTGTTGAAAGGCTCTTCCACACACAGAGACACCAAGGCTTGGAGACAAGTTAACCCTGAATTTTTAATGTCTGCACACTGAATATCAAAGGCTTGTGGAAAATTATAGATGAACCATGACAAGTCAAATCCATTTGAGTTAATTAGACGGAAAGACACACAGTGAGAGAAATCCAGAAAACTGCAGTATAACTGCAGTATAATCATCATATAATCATCATATATACCGATGTGTTCACTCAAGGTGTGCTGCACCTAGAGCACATCAGTCAGTGAGTCGTGTGGTCAAAGTTACCCGATTAGATGTCTTTGTAACTTTACTTCTTCTATGGTATTTAGATAGTCGTCCTCTACTTCTTATTACAGACTGATCGTAAACAGTGACAGAGCTGCCAAAGAGCTCACAAGAATGTTTGAACGTTATAATATCAACAAATACAAGTGTATAAGTATTCATACTTTGTGGACAGGTGTCCAATGTGGAAACGCTGGAAACGTAACAATATTTGCATAGGGCGGCATGGTGGTGTTATGGTTAGCACTTTCACCGGCTCTTCTGTGTTTAGTTTGCATGTTCTTCCCAGGCGGCAATCTTCGTGTCTGAGCATGGAGGCCAACCAGGAAGTGCCTTAAGCTTGCAATCCACCGAAAATTCCAGCAGGGGGTGCTAAGTTTGGCTGCAAAAAAATCTGCCCATTCATTTCAATGCAAACTTTGAAACTTCTCACTTGATTTATTACCTCCGAAATTTTTTTCAGGACAACAATATGGTCTCAATCGCTAGTAAAAAATGATCTTCAAGACAATTTGATGTCAATAGTTCTAATAAGGGCCCCATTTAGAAGAAAATAGAAGATAAAGGATCGTATGATTTGGGGCGTGGCTACAGGTCACTGACAAGGCGAGCCGTCACCAGGAGAGAAGCAGAGCAATGCGTATCCACGGCAAAGTGTCAATAAAGTTATATATAACGTTATATAGATAGAAAAGATGACGTTTACCGATTTGGTCTCATAACTTTGACCCTTTCACACTATATTTTCACTTAATGACAGTTTATTTGAACGTTTTGTTCAGTAAAATGTCTTGTTCAGTGTTTGGTTGGACTAACAGACACTCCAAGGAGTTGCTGTTCATTTTTCTGAGGTAAGAAAGATACATTTTGTTTTTGTTTTTTGCTAGCCAAAACAAACATCCCAGTTAATGCTCCAATTAATGCTAACATGAATTAGCAGCGGCTTCTCTCAGTCAAGTTGAGGTGTAGAGAGGCGTGTAGTCAGTGTCGTCAGATCCCTCGCGCTCCGCCACAGTCCAATTATGGTCTGCTCAGCGTGTCGGAAACAAGATGGCGACGCAAGATGGCGACGCAAGATGGCAACGAGTATAACGCTGAACTCGAGGCTTCCAACCGGCATTCCACAAACCAACGGGTGACGTCACGGTGACTACGTCCATTATTTATATACAGTCTATGGTTCTTCCAGTGTCAGCATGTTTTTTCTCCGGGTCCTCCATCTTTCGCCAACAGTCCAAAGACATGCATCTTTGGTTTAATTGCTGACTCTAAATTGCCTGTAGCCGTGAATGACAGCATGAATGGTTGTCTGTTTCTGTGTGTCTGATAGTCTGGCGACCTATCCAGGGTGTATCCCGCCTCTTGCCAAATGTCAGCTCGGATTGGCTCCTTGGATAAGCGGTTAAGAATAATGAATGAATTAATATTTGCTTAGTGTGTTCCTTGGTAGATGCCTGTTCACTGATATAGGCCACATCCATTAGCACCGAATTCTTCTGCCATTAGAGATTTTTTGTGGTAAACACATTCTTTGCTTGTTTTGGCACACCTTGAACCAAACTTGGTGCATACCATAATTATAAGAAAATGTGTGATTTGTTTTTTGTCTGTTATTGGTTGCCAAACTTGAACGTCTGGCCTGATGCACTTGATGGCCCATAATGCTCCACTCTATGTAAGGCAGAAGTCGGAGCTAGGAATGACGTTGACCCAAGATGACTGCGTTAAAGTACAACAAGCCAGAAAACCAAGAATTGTTTTCTCTGGTCATCCATCCTCTACGCCAGGGATGGGCAACTTAAATGCTGGAGGGGGCCACAATTTTTCATGGACACCACAGGGCCACATATAGGACCTTGCACTTAACCAGATAGGATGAAACTGCAATTTTAAATATGTTTACAGTGCAGTAACTTAACATATTTCATGCTCAAATGCATGTTTAACAGTATAAATAGGAATACAAAAGGGTTTAAGCAAATAAAAAATAACCACTTACTGTGATTTATTTTTATTCAGTGCAAGAACAGCAGACCAACATTAATTGCAAGAAGTAATTTTGTTCATTTTTACACTGCACTTTTAAGATTTCATGTTTTTTGGTCATTTTGTGTCTTTTTATGTTCATTTTGTGTCTTTTTATGTTCATTTTGTGTCTTTTTTGATGATGTCATCACTCTAGCCTCTCCATAGCGTAACATTGGGGTTTTTTTTGGCGTGTTTTTGTCGTTTTTTGTTCATTTTGTGTCTTTTTTTGTTCATTTTGTGTCTTTTTTGGTCGTTTTGTGTCTTTTTTTGGTCATTTTGTATCTTTTTTGGTCATTTTGTGTCTATTTGTTTATTTTGTGTCTATTTGTTTACAGTGCAGTAACATATTAACATATTTCATGCTCAAATGCATGTATATCAGTATAAATAGGAATACAAAAGTTTTGAAGCAAATAAAAAATAACCACTTACTGTGATTTATTTTTTTTATCAGTGCAAGAACAGCAGACCAACATTAATTGCAGGAAGTAATTTTGTGCATTTTTACACTGCACTTTTAAGATTTCATGCTCAAATGCATGTAGTTGTACTGAGGGCCACTTCAAGTGAGGGTGAGGGCCGTATGCGGCCCCCGGGCCTCCAGTTGCCCATCCCTGCTCTACGCTGTGGTCTGCTGGAGCGCGGGCAGTTTGGACAGGGACAGAAAGAGACTAAATAAACTGATCTGGAGAGCGAGCTCTGTCCTGGCCTGTGGGTCCAGGATGTGGGTGAGAGGAGGATGTTAGTGAAGCTGACATCCATCATGGACAACACCTCTCACCTGCTGAATGACACTGTGGGCTCCCTGAGTAGCTCATTCAGCAGCAGAAGGTGTAGAAGGAGAGGTTCCACAGGTCTTTTTTCCCTGCCGCTGTCAGACTCTACAACACCTGCACCACCTGATCATGTTCAGATCAGCACCACATCTTTGTTAGCACTTATCATTACACTACTTCACCATAGCTTTTATATAATCTTGATCTGTATTTATGTTTTTCATCTTTCATTCAAACTACTATTTATATTCAGACCGTTTGCTTGTCTTTGCTGCTTTGACACGTGAATTTCTCCGTTGTGGGATCAATAAAGTATTATCTAATCTAATCTAATCTAATCTACCAGTTGATAACATTACGTGGTATTTGACAATATGTCCACAGATAGAAGTTGGACAGTAATCTGTGTACAAGTAATTCAATGAGACACAGTAAGCCCAAGTGCCAATACTCAGTATGTTATAGCTTTCATTAGGCCTACTGTTGGTGCGTGGCACTGCTATCTTGTTGGGGTTGACGAGGTTCTTCCAACTTTCTGAGTAGAAAAACCTACTTCAGGGGGCGTTCCTGTTTAAATTTCTGACTGAGAACTCTGAAATTGACAGCAGAATTGTAGAAACATCATGTTTAATATGACTTTTCTATTTTCCCCTGAGTTAAATCAAATTAAACCGAGTAAACAAGTTCTCCATGAGCATATGCATGACGTTGTTTAGCATGGCAGCAATAGCTCCACCTCGTGGCCTTTTAGAAAAACAGAAGCAGCAGCCTACAGGTATAACACTCATTTTCTCCTTCAGGAAACCCATGTTGTAGTTACTGGGAGTTGACTGGTTTAAAACAGCTTGCAACTTTCCATCTAAGAAGCTTTTTTGTCACTGATTAACAGAAACAGATGAAAAAAACACAAATTTTGCAATCACCTACACAGGTGATCTCAGTTTAACTGATTATGTGGCTTCAAATTGGCAGCACCAATGATGATATAGGTGTGTTTTATTGAAGGGAGTTAATACTTTGGATTATTTATTTGTAATAATTTAAAGATTTGTAGAGATCCGCTTTCACTTTGGATTAAAGATTTTGTTGATCAGTGTCAAAAACTAGCCTGGCTAATTTGGTCTGGACACCAACCGTTCATTTCTCCGTAGAGGAGGCGTGGTTTACGATCCTCCGGAGCCGTTTATTGGGCGCTTAGAATGTTTATCAAAAGCGTCTGTAGGTAGCTCTTAGCCAATCAGATCAGTTATACCAGATGACATAGTAGAGCTACAGAAATGGATGTTTGTTGTGTGTGTCCGGCGAGACCGCCGAGCCGGGGGACAGCCGAGCCGGGGGACAGCGGAGCCGCCGAGAGACCTTTCGCCTCTCAACTTTCGCTCTAAACTATTTAAAACATCGTCTACAGCTAAAGAGAGTTTCGTGTCTGCAGCAGCCATGTTGAACCCCTAAGAAAACTACAAGCTTCCAAGTGCCGAGTAGTACACGTCATCGTCTTGCCGTCCCTCCCCGCTCTGTGATTGGATCCCTAAAACAGGGCTAAGAAAGCTCTCTGGTTGCCAAACCGCCTGGAGGTTCGAACTTAAATTCGAGCGCGCAAGGCAGTCTGGGTATACCCAGGCTAGTCAAAAACGGCAATCAATTCCCATTTGTTCAGTTAAAAAAATCAATAAAACATGAAACTTGAATACTTTTTATGGCTCCTGTACCTTTCTCACCCACCTATAATAGCAGTTGAACTATTGACCTGAGCTGCTGCATTTTGGAGGCGTCTGGATGTATTATTCTAGCAGATACCTGTCATCAGAAAGGTTCTTTTTGTGGCCATGTTAGAATTTATGTTTAATATCCAGGATAGTTGGGGAATGTGTATTGTGTGCAAGTGTGCTGGCAGAGTAGAGGCAGGAGAAAGTGGAGGGCTGTCAGAGTCAGAGGGACAGGCTGTTGTTTGAAGTGCCGGGGAGTGCGGAGCTGAGGTAATTGTGTCTGACGGGTGGCGATAATGATGAGGCGCAGATCAGATCAGCTGCAGATCCCCTGCGTCCAACCCCCCGCTGCTCGCCTTCACTTTTCCCTTCTCTCCTAATTGACCGGGCCGCATCTCCCCCGAGCCCCTTTGTTATTATTTATTAATAATTAATCGCTAAATAATTCACACCCTTGGACCCGCAGTGTTAATTGAGCCGGGTGGGGTGGCAGTGCTGGTGGGTGTGTGAATGTGCGTGAGGGGGGGGAAGCGGGGGGAGGTAAAAAGTAGAGAGGAAATGGGAAGTGGGCCTTCCACAACTTGTAGGGCAAGAAAAAAGGGGAAAGGTTTGTTTTGTTGTCCACAGGGACCGGGCTTTAGGGCAACTGGACACTACAGGTGTGTGCTTTGTGTGTGTGTGTGTGTGTGTGTGTGTGTGTGTGTGTGAGAGAGAGAGAGAGAGAGTCAGAGAGGTAAATGAATCGATGAAGCTTATTTTGATCAGAATTAAGTGCTGAAAAGTGCAGTGTAAAAATGAACAAAAATTGCTTCTTGCAATTAATGTTGGTCTGCTGTTCTTGCACTGAAAAAAAAAAGAAATCACAGTAAGTGGTTATTTTTTATTTGCTTCAAACCTTTTGTATTCCTATTTATACTGTTATACATGCATTTGAGCATGAAATATGTTAAGTTACTGCTTTAGGGCAACTGGACACTACAGTTGTGTGGTTTGTGTGGTTTGTGTGTGTGTGTGTGTGTGTGAGAGAGAGAGAGAGAGAGCCAGAGAGGTGAATGAATCGGTGAAGCTTATTTTGATCAGAATTAAGTGCTGAAAATCACCTGCATCTTAATTCTCACATAGCTCACTGATGACATTGGTTCTTACTCTTTGCCGGTTTTGGAACGGAGCTAAATAAGCTAATTTTTAATTATGAAGTGACATTAGATTTAAAGGTATAACATGTAACTTTCCTGCATTAAAATGCCTAAAAAACTACTTGACTTATGTTATATATTCTGTTATAATAATATTATCCTTTATTTAACCAGGTAAAGGAATTGGCCAAATAGGCAGTATGAACATCATTGCAACAACAACAATAAAAACAGGCTAAACAAACAGAATAATAATCATTCACACCCTGCAGACAGCTGAGCACACTATCTGCTTAAAATGCAAAAAAGACAACAATATTTAGGACTATTTCAGTAGAAGAATTTAGGCACAATTACATTGACCAAGAGAGCTTTTTTTCTCTATCTTTAAAAAAATCTACTTTATTCCCCCATAGTAATCAGCTCTGACAATTTCAGACATTATTCAAGGAAGAAGGGACAGCATACTAAAAACTTTTTTGCCAAATTGTGTTCTCACCGCGGGGACCAACATCTGTAGATGATTGTCAGTTCAACTCAACTCAACTCAACTTTATTTGTAAAGCACTTTAAAACAACCACAGCCGTAAACAAAGTGCTGTACATAAACAAACAGAACAAGAGACAATTTAAAAAACAATAAATAAAAGCAAACCATAAAACACTAAAAACAAGAGCAGAGTCTCATGCGTAGTTAAAAGCCAAGGAATAAAAATAGGTTTTAAGGTGACTTTTAAAAAAGGTTGCAAGTCAGGGTGCAAGTCATGTCCATACACATGAGAAGTAAGAAAATGCAGTTTTTAGCCTCTCAAATATGGAGATTTCCTGTGTTTCTCTGTTTCGTATCATATAAAACTGAATCTCTGTGGTTGTTAAAAACATCACTTTTGATTTTGAGGAAATGGGAAAGACATTTTTCCCTGTTTTCTGACTTTTATAGACCAAATGATGAATCAAGAAAATAATCGGCAGATGAATCAATAAGAACATAGTTATTTGTTGCAGCTGTAATTGGCATCAAAATGTACTTAAAATTAGTGAAACTTACTTATTTTACAGAATGGCCAATTTCTGAATAATATATATTATATAATTTAATTATAATCAATGATGCATTCATGTGTTCATCACTTTAATGATGAAACTTCATATACTTTATCTGCTAGGAGACTGTGAAATTTCCCCCCAAGGACCAATAAAGTTTATCATAATGTATAATAATGGGTCATAATTTATTGATTGATTTAAATGTTGTATTAATAATCTGTATCTAGTAACTGAAATGATTAAATAAATGCAGGGGAGCAAAAGGTACAAATGTGGTAGAAGTATAAAGTAGCATAAAATGGAAATACAAATACCTCTAAAGTGCAATATTTAATACTTTCCACCACTGCTATATAGACAGCTAAAGTATACGTATGTAATTTCATAAATAACAAGAAACTGTTGCCAGATATATGTGAGAGGTAGCATTGGAAATGTAGAGAGCATTAAAGTGTATTATTCCACTGTAAATTATTCCTCTATCTACATAACTTGGTAATAGTTATTTGATAAACAACATTAGGTGATGTTTGTGTTGGGACCTTATGGAAAACAAAGTAATAGAGAGTCCGACCAATATGAGATATTTGAGAATGAAACATTCACAGATGTGGTAGCTAATATAGCGAAGTTAATTCCAGCTCAATGAGATGAAAATAAACCTTTTCTATAAGGATTTTGTGCCAACATGACTCTGCTAAAGTACTGCTTAAGTATTTAACATTATACATTATTCATTCAATAATTATAACATATAATAATAATAGTAATAATAGTAATACATTGTTAACCAAGTCCTGTAATGAACACTGAGAAAAATAGCTAAATAAATATCAGTACTGTAAATTCAGTGTTCTGTAATTCCTGACTAATTTAATGCTAAATAAATAAAAATGAATTAAACAGCTGACACAATTTCTAAATCACCCCAAGCATCGTTTTCTGCATTATTTGTTATTTAAAAAGTTTTTATATAGGTGCATATCAGACAGCACATACACTGACCCCGATAAATACCGATACGTCTGTAATAGGCCAATAACTGCCACTAAAAATCGTCCGATAGATAAATCGGTCAGATTATGGACCTCTATATAATTATGTTTTTCTTTTTTCTTTTACAACTTTCTTTTAAATGTTGGCAGCGACCTAAAAACTCCATGGACTAGAATATAAAGATGATGGTGGTGTCATCTACTTATTTGTATTGTATCAATACACAAAAATCAAATCAAAATCAAAATCAAATTGTCTTTATTGTCATTATATAGTTCACTATACAACGAAATTGAAAGTGCCACTGCATAAGGTGCATAGTTATGACAATCATAACACAAAAACAACATGAGTAAAAACATTTAAA
Organism: Centropristis striata; assembly: GCF_030273125.1. NCBI lineage: Eukaryota > Metazoa > Chordata > Actinopteri > Perciformes > Serranidae > Centropristis > Centropristis striata. Next base: position 38,131,281 of record NC_081517.1, on the reverse strand, counting down.
AAATACCGAGCTAAACAAGGACAAAAACAAGAACAAGGACATGCGATGTAATAAATAAGTATAAAAATAAATAAACGGCTACTTAAAATGCTATAATTTATACATGAGGTAAATTGAGTGTTTTGCACATATCAATTGTATTGCACATGTCCGTTTTATTATATATGTAAAATTGAATTAAAATGACATTATAATGAATTTATAGCTGAGCATGTGGTGGTGTTGAGATTGACAATCTGCTAACAGTGATGTATTCAGCAGCAGAGCCGGCCAGCAGAGGTCAGCATCCGATCACCAGAATATATCAGCACATACAGTGCAGCTGCTTCATGTGTTTGTAGGGCTGCAGTTAATTTCAAATCTCATGCTTTGTTCGTGTTAAATTATTCATGCAACCTTTCATTAACACCCTAAACAAATACAAATTGCACAGCATACAGGGAATCATGTCAGTCACACTGTGCCAAGGAATGTTTTCTTAAGAAAACGCCTGCTTGCTGATTTACTGTATATTGTTATTGAGTATCACACAGCTTCCCCCAAACCCACTGGCCTCCTCTTTCACTTTCAGCTTACTAACTAGTTTGTGGTTAAAGTACATACATTTTTTTAATATTTGAGACTTTTTGTTGCCTCTGGCTGAATAGCTCATCACACTCAATCCAATGTTTAAAATTTTAAGATGGATTGAAAATTGAAAATGTTGACTGTTTCATAACAACTTACAGAATCATTCTCTCTGTCTTTCCCCCCTCCTCACTCTCTCTCTCTCTCTCTCTCTCTCTCTCTCCCACTCAGTCTTCCTTAAAACACTGGCACTGTGTCGAGTCGCTTGGGCAATACTCGTCTTCAGAGCATTGCCTAGTTGCTAAATCTCTTTTAAGCAGAGCAATATATCAAAAAAAAAATCAAAGCAACTCTGAACCCAGTCTTTTAAAAGTTGAGATTTTTTTTGTTGGGGGAAATTTCTGGGTTGGGGGAAAAAAAACAAGTTTATGAAAAAAAAAAAATCTCCCCAGTTTGTGTTTCTTTGGGGAATAGTTCATCTGAAGCTGTCGACAAGGTCCATACAAGTCTCCTGCTACCACGGAGCATACAGACTTTCATGCTGCGGTGGTTTGGGACCAGAGAGGAAGGGCCAGCAGAGAGGAAACTGTCTAGCTGAGCTCAGTGTATACACTGCATGTATTTTTGTAGACATCGCCATAGACTTCACTTAATCTAAGAGTACATCAAAGCATCCTCTGCTCCTCTTCTTCAGCTAAATCCTTCTCTGGTCCTTATTACCAAAGTGCTCATAAATGCCTTTGGGGAGTTGAGACGAGGGAAAAAACACAAACAAAAAACAAACATGTTTGCTTTTATCTTTCAAATAACTATTTATGCTGGTACAAATGAGCATTCTGAGAGGGGATCATATTGTATCATAGCGGGTGAGGATGTAAAGATTCATGCCGGCTGAAAAGAACAAAAGGAAGACAGTGTACGGCAGAGTGAATTGTTTCTGTGACGTTAGCCAGAATGTCATCATCTCCGGTTGATTTAAGTGGGCCGCCAATCTGGAAAATGACGCTTTTTTTGATTCAGCAAGTGGTTTCAAAAAGTGCCAGCGAACATGAGATTAACAAATGGCCCGCACCAGCCTGTTTTTGATTTATTTTTGATGGCTCTGATGTGAGCATGGAAGTCAAGGGACCGGTTGTATACTCCAGCGGACCGCTGGGTCGGGGCCGGGGAGTAAACAGGCTCTCAGCGGCACAGGAGTCTTTCCATCAGGATAGAGAGTGTAACCCCATAGAGATCCTAGAGAGTTCTGAAGCCAGAGATGGTGAATAATAGAACAAAGTGAGGATGAGTCTTCAGAGGTTCCACTGCTCTTCAACATCCCTCCATCACAGGGAGAACGAGTATGTGTGTGTGTGTGTGTGTGTGTGTGTGAGGGAGAAAGATGGAGAAAGCGCTGATAGTTCAGCAACTTCTCCGTCCAGCCTCGCTAAACTATATAGAAGTTACCTGACATGTTTTTCTCTAACGTACCACTACATCAACAAAACTTTGCTCAGAGAATTGTTGTTGTAGGCTGACACAATGTTAGCTATACATAATGACGACGTCTGCATCCACATGACAGCATCCCAACCTAATCCCCATGGGTCTGTGGGATCCTTTTTTTTCTCTCTTTTCGCTTATGAAAAATTCACCACAGCCACCCCCCTCTACGGCTCTCTTCTGTGCGTCTCCAACACCGAGAACTGACATGCGGTAAACGGAGAAATATTCAAAGGCAGGCCGGGTGCTGCCTGTCTCCCACAGGGGTCTCCTCTTTACCCCCTCACCACTGCTGAGAAATCAAACCTCTTTGGACGTCACACAGGCCGATTGAAGTTCGGCGCCTGCTCTGGAGCGGTCCCTTTGCCCGGCGATGGCAGGCGTCATTAGAGCTGTCAGTCACGCCCTGGCAATGGGGCAGAGCCGCAGGGCACCCTCAGGGCCCAATCAATGTTGGGGTCCCCAGGAAAGGGCCATCAAAAGACCCTGTAAGACGATGCTGTAACCCTGCATCGTCAAGCTTCACTCTCATCCCCCGTTGATCACATGATTAATAGCACAGCTCCACACTATGTTTTTGAACTCCGACGCAAAGCTGTAGTCTTGTATTTTTAATCATTGACTTCCCATTGGCTCGGGTATGGAAATGTGCACCCTGAAAGTCTATATAGGAACGGTCTTATTGAAACTCTAATAACGAAGGGGAATGAAGCTCACAAGCAGCTCCCCAGCAGTGGCAGTGGGAAACAGGAGCCAGTTGTTATTTTTTGCATCATTTCAGCCTGCTTTTCCCAGTGTGTTGCAATTACAATGAGTCACATGATGCAATGAAAATAAATGAGCCAGTGGGTGCTTCTCTGTCCAACAATCTCAAATCCTGGAACAATGAGATATCCACGAAATCACGGTACACAATTCAAATACAGGAGCAAACAAAACCCAAACAAAACAAAGCAACCGTCTTTGAAGAGCGAAAAACTTAGACTGCCTGAGTTCCTTTCAACAATATACAGAGTGCAATATTCTCAGTACCAGTATGTTATTCAGAGCGTTCCTCCAAATATTTGGAGAGAAGGAGGGGAGATGAAACGGGGATAGAACAATGGGACTTTGGCTGTGTTATGGCGTTCGTGCACCTCGCCCCGCCAGCCCTTTGTAGTGTGTGTTGTGTAGTGTCCGTGTCCCCAGTCGGTCCCCCGCTTGTTCTGAGTCCAGGTGGGGTCTCGCTACCCCCTCCTCTTGCTCCCCCTCCCCCCTATCTGGCTATCTCGTACACACCTGCTCCATCACTCTCTCTCTCTCACACACACACACACACACACACCTTTTTGTTTCCAGGCACATTAAAGAGTCATTTCATATTTTGCATTTTAAGCATTTTTAAATATCAGTGTTGGATCAGGATTGTTGCCTGTAATCCAAATCTGGCTTTGCCCATAAAATAATTTACTCCTCCATAATGGTAATAACACTATTAAATATTCCCTTTGATCGGCTGGTTCAATTCAGTGACATATAAGAAGGTATTTTGAGTCTCTGGATTACATAAAAACGGAGCTGTACTTAATATATACATATTATATATACATATTAATTAAATCATATATTATTGATTACAAACAAGATCACTGCTGTCAAGTGCTGTGCATAGATGAAGAAGGATAAAGGATTTTGCTAATTTATTCAGGCTCTCTCCTCTCATGGACATGGGTAAAATATTCTCTCTGGTCTATAACAGTGAACAACTCCATAAAGTTGTGCAGAAAGTTTCCCTCATTTCAAATGCATTTCAAATGTAAAAAGTTGCCCTTAAAATGCCCAATAGCAACACATTTAAAAGTGGCAGGATATCAGTTTCATTTTATCTCACACTCACATCAAATCCATGAGATAAACCCTTCAGTGCATGCCCCCCACTCCTCCCCACCATGTCCCCCTCCCAGTGTGCAGTACTCGAACAGACCACTGGGTGATGCTGAGATGAGTGCTGCACGAAGATGAAGTTGTTGAGTCTGGAACAAAGACAATAAAGTAATGCTTTCTCTGTCAGATATTTGGCTTTGGGTACAGAGCGTTGCTCGTGTTCTTAGTAAAGGGGGATCATTAGTGAGTAACAGGGACTGTAGACACCTTTTTATCCAGCAATCAAAGGCAAATAAGAACAAAAAGGAGGTCTGACCTATATTCACTCTGCAGCAGCATCCCAAAGGAACGGCAGGTACCCGAGCATCACCCTCCCACCTTCCCAGCGATACATTAACTTCTTCTTACAGGATGTGAACTGACTAAAACAAATGTGATCTTTCTACTTTTTAAAAATATGAACTGATAAAAAGAAACGCCTTCCAACATATGATCAGTAAATTTAACCATTCAATATTAAATTTTAATCTGGTTCCCTCCCTCTCTCTACGTCTCTCCCTATGGGGGAGATGAGGGGGTGTCTATGGTCAGCGTGTAGAGGCTGTGTCTGGTGGAGGTAATCCTTGGTGATCTGCCCTAATCTGTCACAGATACGCAGCTGAAGAGCAGAGAAGCTGTTAGAGGAGAGCGGAGAGGGGGGGTTGAGAGTCAGAAGGGGGGGAAAACTGGATTATGGCAGTACGTCTGCATTAACTCACTGGCCTTATCTCTTAAATGCTTTGCAAAAACAGCTTTGACTTGTACACAGGGAATGGTGCGGTGTACAAGCTCAGATGTATGCGTGTGTGTGTGTACGCAGGCCTGCATGTGTGTGTCATGTGAGCTGGGCTTATTTAATGCCAGCCATACAGGCCTGAGAAATAAGTGTCCCTGTATTAGAGGAGTTCACATCCCATCCTTCCCAGCTCCCTGACAGACATTCTCAGGTGAATACATTTCTCTTTCGCCCTCTTTTGTTTTTACCTTGCACGGCAGCTGAAGTCACAGATCACAAGAATATGCATCCTGTCAGGCTTCGATTAATGTGTTTGTGTCATCAGTGTCCTGTGATGAGCTACTAGCAGCTACAAGCCCATATGAAGACCATTGATGTATAAAAAGAACTGGATTCAGTATTGGAGGCGGGGCCCCATTTATTATTATAAAAGTTGCTCAGTGGGGCATTAAGCCAAGAGAAGTTTGACTTTTGTATCCAAAATGGGTTTTCCATGTATCTTCAGCACTGTAGGAGTTTAGTTCTCCCCTAACATGAATTCGGAATAAAATGACTTTGTGCAGTGTTTCTAGACTTTTTTAATGTTATTGGAACAAATGGATCACATTCTGATAGTGAGAAAAGTCATTTTGTGTGATTGAGTGATTTAACCTGTTTCAAATGTTATCACAGGACTGAATGGGGGTTATTAGCAGTTATCATCCTGCTAGGTATGGATTACGAGACGCCGAAACCACTTTTTAGGTTTACAAAATAAATAAATAACTGTGGTTAGATTTACGAGTAAAACCATTATGTTTTGCAATAAATCTTTTCTAAAAGTGACTTTACCTTTCATATTAGTCTGTCACGGGACTCAATCTCGGGACGTCTGAGAGGAGGTCAAGTGTTTAAGGTGTTATCTACCACCCCAGCTTTCCTCCTTATGTGGACACTGTTGCAATATGTATATATGCAATTGCACGATATGTATATATGCAATTTAATTGATAGATGATTAATCTAATCACCTGACCTTTTCAGGGTAACATTACCAATGATGGCTTCTCAGATGGTTCTGTGTAACCAACCATCTGGTGTGTTAGGTTAACTTTGACTGGGCGCAGTCACTGTCTACTTCTTGAAGACAGTTTCTCGATTGTCAGACATAAGTATTAAATCCATCTTTGTCCCTGTATCCAGAATTATGTGTCTTTTAAATATTTTTTTCCTCTTGAAACCACACTCAATTATGGTTTACATGGTTATTGTTGAAAAACTAACTAATTGACGGTTGTTGCAGATGAAAACTGTCTCGCATGTCGAGTCGCGCCCTGGTTTGGAGCCTAATTTACCCAGCAGCACAGGAACACACACATCCTTTTGGAGTCATAAACACGTACACACACCCACCCACAGCAAAATCTCAAAACGTGTTCCCAAACAAGTGTTATAAAACTGATATGTTGATTGATACAGTCGGTGCAACTCTCCCTAACACAAACAGCCAAAAGCACGCGGTGTCCTGCGCTCACGCAGTCCCTCATCTCCAGTCATGGGAGGGTCACCCCACGGCCCTGAGAGAGAGACTGTGTGGATGCTCTCATGTTTATGTTTGGGAGATTAGCAATGATGAAAGAATGCCTTTTCAAGTCTGGGCTAGAGGGGCCTCTGTTCAATGCCCCACCCTTTTACCACACACACACACACACACACACACGCACACGTGCACGCACACACGCGCACACGCACACACACATTCATGCAACATACATAGCCATACACACTCATAGAGACTTGTCATTTCGTCATCAGTCCCCACACATTGTGCTCCACCATATGTTAACCACATCCAAAGATCTGCAAGTTTGCAGAAACATTGTCTCCAAATCCATTCCTGACATTGATTCAGTCGTCTCTTCGGGGTCCAGGATCTTCGTCGTGCTGTACGTGGAAGCTGCACTGACACTTCGCCCTCATCTATCCTCTTCCCTCTCATCTTCCCTTCATCATCGAACCCCAATGAAAGAGCCTCATTGTTCTATTCTGTCTGTATGTGGTCTCTCAGTCTTTTCTCCCTCTCATTTTCCTCCTCTTTCTCTCTCCCTCTCTCTCCCTTGCAGCCATATGCTTGGCCCCTTTAAGCGTTTCTTCATCTCATATCCTTTTGGTGTCATGGGTTATAATGTGCCATTAATTTTTGGGTGGTTCGCATGCCAGGAGACAAGTCCAGTACTCTCTATCTTTCTTGTCATTATCTCTCCCCACCAAACCAAACAGAAGAAGTTATGAGGCTTAAAGCCGCCTCTCTATCGGTTGTGGATGTGGATTAGGGCATCCCTCATTTTGAGGGGACAACATGCTCGAGCAATTTGTTTCCCATTAGCTGTAATATAAAGCAGGGTTTTCCAAACAAAACATGCTCACCAATGGGTGAAGCACTCACCGCATCTAGGCACTCCCAGAAAAAATGATCTAAAGACTATTTGGTCACAGTCCCATGATCCTATTCACTCTTGAACTATTCCATTGTCTGAAATGCATCAATCACAGGTTTGTTTGACCAGGTATTACAGGCTCTATTGTGTAACTTTTCTCCTTTATGCAAAGCTGATTCTGTTTTCTTTGGCTTCTTGTCAAGGCCCCACATGACAGTTTCACTCAGTGCAGAGATTCATGCTTGGGGAACAGCTCATACTAAACGCCAGAGTTCCTGCTTGTCTTTAAACCGACTAAACACTTTGATATTCCCCGTTTTTTATTACCCAGCGTGGTGACTGTATCCAACTACCTCCTTTGTTGTCTCAGCAAGCAAACCATCCATTCATCAAATTGTTGGAACCACAGATGTAATTGAAGTTTTTAGTGCAATCACAAATTCTTGGGTGGGGGGGTGGGGGGATCCGTGAGGCAAACCCCCTCAGGTCTTACCTACCAAACAGTGGAAAGCACCTTTTCAGGTGAAGTCATGAGAGAGCAGTTATGCGGTGTAAGATTGAGGATAAGGGAAACAGAGGCGTGCTGGTAGAATGTACTGGAAACTACTTAATTAAGCATAGATCAAGATGATAGTCATTATCTCCTGATTGGCTTGATAATGTGTTAGCAACAGGAGCCAGCGTCCTGTTCATGGCACAGAGGAGCAAAGGGAGAATAAAAGCCAAAAGACAAGATAGACAGACATATCAAGGAGGTATAAAGGAAAGAAAAAGATGAAAAGCTGTTGTAAAAGCCAGCTTAACCTGGAGGCACTGGCCTGGCAGCCTGCGTGCAACTTGATACGTCGTCTGTGACAGCTGCTTGATGTGTAGACTCAGAGGTTGTGGAACCAGTAGAGAACTATGGGAGTGTGGATGGTTTTGTGTGTGTCTGTGTTGTGGCGGTGTGGGGTCGGGGTTGGCATGCTTGTTCAAAAAATGCCACAAGGCAAATGATACACCACCCTCCATTTTTAGAATTGCTACTTGCAGATTAAATTGCATTCCGACGTGCCACCCGCTCCAAGAATGAGACGTCTTGTGCCTCGCAGTTAGCGACACACAGGAATGTGATGTCACGGCGAGCTGACCTATATCAGCATGTCCTTAATGCAGATCGTTAACACTGTAGCCGCCTGCCCGTCTCCACTGCATGAGAACAGTCCTCCTTTATTTGTCTTAGGCACAAAATAAGGGAACAAACATATTGCCTCAATCGACATTGTACTCATGAAACTTGTATGACCAGTAAGATAAACATCCTGTATGTGTTACACAGTATATGCACTAATATAAAGCCTATAGAGTGATCAAAGCTTCGGGCGGAGGAGCCGGTCCATATGCAGGAAAGGATATGTGTTTGGACAGTTTGTTGATGTAGATGTACAGTATTTGTTGAACATGGGGAGCAGATGGCACTGCCATTGACCCCTCCGTGTGTCTTCCTGTCCCCTAGCTGAACCACAGCGTGAGGGGGCCCTTATCTGGTCAAACTGGGCGGTGGGGAGGGGAAGGCTTTGAAGGCACGCTTGTGTGGCGATGCAATCAGGCAGACTGCTGTAAGGCCGCAAACCCCCCCTGCCCCTCCTCCCCAACCCGTCCTGCCCAATAACCCTCTTTGCCCTTCTTCAGCCATTCGAAGCTGTGGAGGATGCTCGTGGAGCGTTCTCTGGCTGCTGTTGGAGCAGCAGAGGCTCCCAGACCAGCCTTGGGAATTACGCGGAAGGTATCACGTAGAGTCCTTCCCATTCCACAATAACAAGTAACGTCTCTAAGTGATGAAACGCTTACCCAAGGGATTCGTTGCAAATTTTCCACCCTGGACAGAAAAATAAATAGAGATTATCTATTGAGACAATATGATCCCAGCGGCCCCCCCCCCCTTACTCTGCCCCCTGCATGGAGGACACAGATAAAGACTCTCAGATATCTCTCAGATATCAATGGAAAAATATGAAGTCCTCTGAGATGGATCACATCAACAGTAAATGCAATTGGATTGACTTTATAGCCAGTGTTGGAGTGTAACTAGATACATGTAACAGTTAATATGTATGATATACCATTCATTCTCTTGCTTTGCAGCTTTTTTTGCGATGCAGGAATGGCGTTTTTTTTTGCATATTTCCAAACAAAGCAGGGCCGGAAATCCTTTGGGACAAATTTGAGTGCAATGCCACCAAGGTACAAGGAGCCGTCCCTACGACCGGACAGGCTCCATTTATTTGGCATTATGCGCTGAAATTTTGTGTATTGTTTTTAATTGGCTCCTTTGAATATGCACTGCTGCTCATCCGCCAATCCAACGAATACACATTGCTTTTAAGCTGAGTTTGCTATGCCTGTGTCCAGCCGACCACACCAAGGCATGTGGCAATGTCTTTGGACAAAAATGCCCTTCAGTGATGGAAATTCAAGACTGTTGTGAGGTTTATACTGCCTGTTTTTAAATGTAAAACATGGTTTCTGAAAAAGATGTGGTGTTGTCTTAAATGTAAAAACAATGGACAAGCTATATTCAATTGAAAATCATACAAAGACCGATGCCCTCTGTTTTTATTTACAACTTTTTTTTTTTAAATCAGGGTTGTATGTTTGCAGTTATTTTTCTGTTTTAAAACATTTCTTGGAAAACAGAATAAGATAGGATTAGGTTGCATTAAAAAATCACAAGAAATTTATTTATTTTTAACAGGTAACTGACAAGTAATCTGCAACTTCTTTTTTTTTTTTTTAAAGTAACCTCCTCAACACTGTGTATCGGTCCTAGACAAAACGCTAATACCACTGTTTTAATGTTTCTGTCTGCCATTAGAAACTGTGTAGGAATGCAGGCATGTCTTCAGCTCAAGTAATTTAATTTCACTGTTGTTATTGCACATAGTGTCTGTTTGTTTTGGCTGGGAAGAGGGAGAGCCGTCTACTTGGAGCTGTCAGTCAGGTATCAGTGAAACTAGAGTTGTAAAATGTCACTGGAGCCAAAGAAAGCTACTGCTTCCAGTTCACATGTGGTCGGTCCAATATACAGTAAGAACATTTGCATGCTGGCAAAAATGTGTGCCAGCTCTCCCAGATTTTTCCAATTATTTCTCGTGATATAAAAGACATAATTTCATCTAGCTAACCACTTTGATGCTTTCATCTTCTGCTAATATGTTCCACACTAGCATTGTAACAACACTCTACCACTCACAGATATTGATTTGGATTAGGCTCTGTCACGTTCGGGGATTGCGTAAATGAGGCTTCTCTTTTTTTTTTCTTTATTCTCCCCTCACTCATTTTCGTTCCCCCTCTCACTGTCACATCTCCATGCTGCCTCCACACAGGCCCTTTGATGTGCCTGCTTTAATTTGAAGCTTAATGGAATCTGTGGCACTGCTGTGCCTATCGGTGGCAGGATCACAGATCCCAGGGTTCATTGCGGTATGCCTCCATTCTGGTGAGTGGGTGTCAAGATAGCCGTGAAACAATGGAGGAGGGCCTGTAGCCCTAGGAGACAAACTACATTTCCAATGCAGATCCCAGAGTATCGGAAGCCCCTGTCGGGTTATTGCCAGTGTGTTTCACTGCAGGAAATCCCATCTGTAGCTCAGTATTACAAACAACTGTTGACTTAACAATGACAAAACAAAGCATAAAGCCATTTTATTGACATTACATGATACATTGGAGTATTATGTATGTAAGAACAGGGGCCAAATGACGTAAACCCTATAGAAGCTTTGAAACTGCAGGAGCTACATGATGCATTAGAGTATTATGTTTGAAAGAAAATAACAATATAATTGTGAAAAATAGAATTAGTAGGTGATCCATGAAAAATAATGAGAGTAATATTAGCAACAATAACAACATTGGTAGTCATCGTAATAGCAGCAATGATACTACAAAGCTGATTCCAAAGACATTGTCCGACATTGTCTAAAATGTTAATAAAACAGAATGTGATCATTTGCTAATCCCTTTTGACAAATTTTATATATATACGCAGTATATATATATATATGTATATATATATAATATATATATATTTTTTTTTTGTTATTTAAAACTGTGCAAAGACAGTATATTTTGTGTTTGAACTGATAAACATGGATAAACTGTATTCTGAATTTGAATCATTTTATTTTAATATGTTTTACACAGTGTCACAATTTTTTTGGAAACAGGGTTATAATCATGTTGAGGTGGCGCTGGTGTTTAAGATGCTGACCATAATCATAACGTTACCGGTTCAATTTCAGCCAGAGACCCTTGTGGCATTCCACAAGGGTCTTTTTTAGAAAAGGAGAAAATATGAGTCAATGCAGAAACATACACCAATATACTGTAAATAAATGCACATATATATTATATATAAGGCCCTGATCACACCCGTGACACAACGCTGCAGGCACAGCAACTTCAAAAATGCCTTGGTAAAGCACATTGAGCAAAACAACGTGGTGCGCCTGTGGGTTAGTGCTGTGCAGCTCTCTCACAGTCCAACAGCTAACTAGCTAACCAGCCTTTTTATTGGCTTAGGCATTATACTTTTCTGACAGATTTACCTGGCTACTCTGTGCAGGTGTGCTCTGATTAGTATTTGAATTATTGAGTGACCTTGAATTATAGTTCATTGTATTTTAAATAAAGCTAATATCAACCTTGCGTCTGCATTTGCCGTTGCCCCACTGCCTCATCTGGTAAAGTCTGGTTTTAAAGTAGAAAAGCAGGCCTCTTGCTTTATTTGTTTGGCTGCCTGGGACAAGTTGTACATCTCCACACCTTGTCCTGAAAAGTTTAAATTATTTGAATTTTTATGTGCATCTAAAAGAAGTCTCTTGCAGCAGGAGAGAGAGCAGTGCATGTGAGACACGTTATAGAAAAACAATGGTTTTGCTTCCAGCATGTTTCTAGGAATGTTTTTCAGTGTGACATGTAGTACAGAAAATACATGTCTACACATACGTATGCAGGACATAATTTCTCACAGATTTCTGACCCTTCACTCTCATCAGCACCCATCAGTTTAAAAATGCATCATACCTTGATAAAAGTTTAGACAAAACTCACAGCAACTTTAAGAGGTCTCAACTTTCCTGGTCTCTTTTTTCTAATGTCTGTTTTTCTTCTGGAGTCTGGGCAGTCGCTTTCAGTCCGCCTGCATCTGTTTGAACAAAACAGCAGGACATCCTCTGTGGGAAATGCTTTGACTGTTATTTCTGAAACATGTATGTTTTAAAGCCAAATCTTTTGGCTCGTACAGTTTTGTGTACCCTCAGATGGAGAAAATATCATGTTGATTTATTCCTGAATGGCACACTTCATATTCTACCTTCTGCCACCTTACTGTGGATCACACATTATCTTTAACTCTTACCAGTTGTCTCCTTTGTAGATTTTTTTTTTTGCACATTACCTGTCAATAATCATAATTTAGACCATCAGGCCCAGAGTCCGGACTGGCCAGAACCCAGCAGTGTGACCCAAAAGAGATGTCAGGGATTTCACACACTGCAGTCCATACTACAACTTTCAATCCATGGGGGTTATAAATCAAAGCAGGTGGTTTCCTCCCCAAAAACCTCTCCACAGGATAGAGTGCTCGGGGGCAGCAGGTTATGAGCGAGCGATGATAAAAGTATGGCCATAAATCAATTCTTCATCCTTATCAAAGGCATATTTCAATCACTGTATGTACCGTTTAACTAGCATGCTAGTAAAAAAAAAAAAAAAGGAGAAGGAACTTCCATCTGTGTGTGGAAAGAAGACAGGATCTGGGATCTGAGGCCTGACGAGAATACGCCCTCAGCCATGCATTTGTACAGTATTCAAAGACACTGGCAGTCATGTTCAGACAGTATGCTAGCAGGGGGAAATCCCCCAGTACAGGGGCCTTTATCTCTCCTCACATACTCAGCTTAATGAACCCTGCTGCATGTAATGGCACATACAGGAGCCGTGTTGGAGGTTCTTTGCCTCCGTCTTTCATCCATGTTTGTATTTGATGTGTGCCTGCCAGATCATTATATTGCAGGGAGAGTTGTTTATCTGAGGTCCTGCCTTTTGGTAGTGGATTTGTTGCTCTCCTCCTTTTTATATAGTGGAATCACTCAGAGGTTAGATTGTGCAGTAAAACACACTAAAGAAAGATTTGAAATGTGTTGATGTTAACTGCAATCAATAGATTTATATGAGGCCTGGGGCCAGTAATAATACACATTTGTTTTGTATCAGCTACAAGAGAAGTTTGCCCGTTTCTCGGGAACGAAGAGCATGCGAGAAAACTGCTTTGAACACTGAGACATTTGAATTTCACACCACAGTTTACTCAAAATAAAAGGCATGTATGCACACAATCTGCGAAATGTTAATGCAATCTCATTCCGGGTGCATCAACAAATGGGAATTATGAATGAATGCAGCAATATGTTTAACTGGCAGTGTGTAATTGAGTTTTCTCGCGCACTGAAATTAGATATTGCCAAACATTTCAGAGATTTTCGTGCATGTTTCATATTTTCAAAGAGCTTTTGGTCAAGAAATTAAATATTTTTTAACAGTCAAAGCAATTAATTCCCTGAAACAGCCTCCGTTCCTGTGGGGTTCAGATTAAAACATTCTACTGAAGCTGATTATAAAAAAAATATGTATTATTACTAGCTCCTGCATTTATTTGATGTCTGACAACTCCTCATACAAAGACATATATTACACTTGACTTCAATGCAGTTCAAAGTAAAATGTTTTTTTTTTCTCGCTTACAGTGGTTCAAGTACTCCTCATGCAGATCAAAGCAGAAAAGTTAAATCTTAACTTTGGTCAAAACTCAAATTCCGATATACCCGCAGGCCTGTAAACAAGATTTGCTTTGTTTGTGTGATGTACCTTATGCTACATCAAGTTAGAAATCAGCCACTCTGGACCGACCGCTGTTGCTGTAGTGAACTCTCACTTCCTGTCATCCCTCCCATGCCCGTGTGAATGAACTCCGTGATATTTAAGAGCCATGAAGATAAAGGAACATGGGCAAATTACTAATACCATGAAGGAGTTTACAGGCTGTTTGAGCATGCTCTCTTGGGGCTTTGATGTACCGACATACAAACCTTTATGGCTGCTGGTGGAGACAACACCGCAGTCAGCCCACGCTTCAGGACCCCGAGCTGAACTGTTTGTGCTCTCGCTCGTAAATCGATGTGTGTAACGAACGTAACAATGAAGCTGCTTTAGCCGAGCTGTCCGAGCTGTCTGTTCCATTCAAATTTGACAGATGAGGAGGTTGTGGAGCTGCAGCCCCGGCTCTCTTGGCCCTACCTGTGCAGGAGAAGCCTCTCCCTCTGATGTCTGTCTGTAAATTGACTTGCCTTTTCAGGCTTTGACCCTGATGTCTGATGTAAGACCCAGACACCCACACATCAAAGGGAGCTGGGGGTGGGAGAATGGATTTCTATTTTGGAAGAAATATTGACTTTAGGCACTAAAGTGATGAGGCATCCAGCTTTTCGTATCCTATGTGATATTATAGAATCTAAAAATTGATTTTTTTTTCTTTAAATCAAACCATCATAAACTGTCACAGGAAGGTGCAGTGTTTTTGTTTGCCAAAGCGTGAATTGGATCTGTTTTGCGTTATTTGGCAATTTCTCCTGGATGGATATATGATCGAGCCTTATAATGGGGTATTTTGTCTTTATATGCTTCGGGCATGTAGATCACTAGAACCACATGTGAACACTGTTTGAAGATGTTTTAGTGTTTTGTCAGAGCTGCAATTAATTGTTATTGTCTTAATGGTTCATCTAGTGGGTTTTTTTTCTTTTTAGAAAACATCTAATTGGGTGATTATTTGTTTATTTGTGTGTAATATTCTGTGCTTAACTTTTAATGAGGAGGTCAAAGGAGGCAAAACACCAAGAGGTGCTGTTCTGGCGGGTCAGGGAGAGAGAGAGAGAAAAAGTCACGGAGCGCATCAAAAATCCACAGTGCCTGGAGCGGATTGGACAATGCCGAGATGCTAGCTGATAAAACTAAACAAAACTAAACACAACTATCAAAACAAACAAAGCATATTTTATAAATCAGAACATTTATTTATAATTATAACATATATAATCTGAATCTGTCAGGCATCTTCTGCTTTAGTTTTTGGATAAATGTAGTAGGTTTAAAAGTAATATATTTCCCTGTAAAATGTAGTGGAGTGGAATAATTAAGTAGTAGGAAATTAAAATACTCAAGTAAAGTAGCTATAAAAATCTATAAAGCATTATAAACATACTTATAGTGCATCATAATCTGCTTGTAGATGGCACTGTATGTTTATACTTATAAGCACTCAAAAATGTTCATGATGCTTGGTAATGCTTATAAAATGGTCACTAACAAACACTGTTTGCCAGGATCATATTTAATTAATATCCTCATAGCTGTAATACAATAAAATAAGTTAATATTATATTAACTAATATAATATTTTTTTAATTATATCACTATTATATTACATTATAATGTGATTATAGGTTTAGGGTGGAGTGTTAGGCTAATCCTAACCCTATAATGCATCATAAGTATATTTATAACACACAATAGACATGGGCTTACAAAACAATAACCGTGAGTGATCAGCAGTTATTAGTGTGCTATGATTATTTATATAAAGCATGTTGAATACTTGTGGTGCTTTATTTAACTTTATTGTTATTGTTATTTCTGTTATTAGTGCTTATAACTACAATTATACAGTGCTATAGGCAGATTGTAGTGTAATATAAGTATGTTTTTTATGCAATATAGACATCAGCTTCCAGAAAGTGTTTCTCTTCTTCCTTCTAATTTTAGTTCACTTGGTGCACCGAACCTGGAAAAGCAAAACCAACCTCCTGCAGTGCTGAGTGTATAAATGAACTCAGACAGATTAAAATGTGGGGATTTGGTGTTTGAGAGGCTGGATCCTGCAGCCCAGTATCAACAAACGGGACCCAGCTGTAGTCACTAGAGACAGGGGCCACCTGCTGCTCTTCCTGCAGGCCCATTCTGCTGCAGCATAAACATACCTGCACTGCTTTGGGACTGGGTCATCGGGGAGCGGCTGAACACACACACACACACACACACACACACACACACACACACACACACACGCACGCACAGAGCACAGAACCAGTTCTTGAGACCTACAGGTGCTGATTTTACTGATAGCTTGTGTCAGAACAAGGATTGGCTTTACAAGATTCCAGTAAAGACTCTGGTGAGACGAGCTGTGGTGAGTCACGCACACTGCCAGGAAACACTGAACTGGCAGCCCAGTAAGTTTACTACTTTTTTAATATGCAGTTAGGCGGCATTTTATTTTTTTCAACTGCAAATCACGGTCACGATACATGTCAACAAATAGTGACAATTAAAATGAAGTCACTTTACCAAAAACAACAATTTTCTTTGCAGTAAAGACATTTTTTTCCAGTTTGCCTGAGTGTCTGATGAATCACCTGAACCAGTTTATAGAGTAATTAAAAAAAGTGGTGAGACTGCAGCCAACACACACACACACACACACACACACACACACACACACACACACACACACACACACACACACACACAGAGAGAAACAGTGGAGAGCTAGACTCGTAGAGGCCCAAAGATAACACTAAAGCTCCTGATGACGAGACTTTGCTCACTCACACACACATCTAATGGCACTACCAAAGCTCTCGATGATCTTTGTTGTGAAAAGTTAGCTGAGACTCTAGAGCCATCTTCAAGGTTCAGTCAGCCGCTGTGCTCAGAGAGGAGTTTGCGGGATGGAAAAGCATTTAAGCTGGATTCACAGTGGGGATCTCCACAAAGCACGCTCAGAAGACAGCAAAACCAAGTATTATACAGCTTTCTTTGAAGAGTGGGAAATACCAGTTGTTATGTTTCCCCAAAATAAGCAGCCCAGCACACTGTGGGTTTGTACCTTCAATTTCTCTCCTTGTACAAATAAAACTAAACATGGGGGGAAACGCAAACACACACAGCAACGCTTGAGCACACAGGAAAAGTTCTTTTAAATTCAGGGGCACGCTGTATACATGAAAAGCTTCAGTGATTTACTGTACTTGTACACGCGTACACACACTACACACACATGGCAAACCACTTCCTAACCCTTTACCGCTAACTAGAGTGTAGCAGTCTGAGAGTTATGTCCCTCCTCTGACTGCTCTTCTCGTAATCGTCGGCTGGCTGCAGCCTCAGCCGCAGCGCTGCCTTGCTCAGGAGCCTCCAGGAAAACACGGCCAGCCAGCCACCTGTGAGGTAGGCTGGCTGGCCCGGTGCCAGAACAGAAAACAGATATGAAAGCTAGTACCTGTGAAGGCGTCACACTCTAGTGCAAACCGTACACACCAACACTCACACACACACACACACAAAGGGAAGGATAATTCCCTCGGCCACATGAAAGCGGGAGGCGGTGGGCAGAACGCCAGCCAGCGCTACCTGGAGACAAAGGAGCAGCACCTCTGGGGGGGTTTGATGTTCATCTGGGATTCAACATGCTGATGGATCCTGCCTGTGAGGGGGAGAGGCAGATTGTGTGTTTGTGTGTGTGTGTGTACGCAGATGAATATATTTGAGCCTGCGAGCGATGTGTGCTCCCAGCATGCTGCAGCTCCGTAGTCTGCAATTAATCTCTCCGACATCAGGCCTTCCCCCAGAGGGGGCAGGTTTCTCTCTCTGCTGCTACTGATCTCTGCCGCACAGCGGGCCCGGGGGCGTGTGGGCGGTCTGGGAGCTCACCCAGTCTACTCAGGCAGGAGCGGATCCACCTGAGACATGAGAGATGGCACAGCTCACCTGGCTTGGCAGGGTAAATAGTGTGATGTAAGATTAGTTGTGATCGTCGGCTAATTAAGCGTAAGAAAGCACTTTAAGTAATGTCATGACATGTTTATTTTCCTCTCGTAAAGCTATCTGTCATTATAACTATCTGGCTTTTAACTGACCTCCTCGGTCGAATAAAAAGTTTTATTTGTGAGCTACGAATGCATTGTTGTCATGTGAAAACTTTGTCTCTCCCAAGCATGACTTCTTTCTTTCGGATCTGAGTTCAAACTGTGGATTTCGCTTTGATGACGATGCATTCTGACATTATCCGATGGGTTTTAAAAAGGCTTTTACGAGCCCCTCCAGAGTT
This sequence comes from Centropristis striata, assembly GCF_030273125.1. Classification (NCBI taxonomy): domain Eukaryota; kingdom Metazoa; phylum Chordata; class Actinopteri; order Perciformes; family Serranidae; genus Centropristis; species Centropristis striata. Next base: position 38,112,968 of record NC_081517.1, on the reverse strand, counting down.
TGATGGTGACTCAACTCTGAGCTTATTCTTCAGATGATCTGACAACAGGAGAATCACCAGGATTGGAAGCACAAAGTTTTCAAACCTCAGCAGTGAAAGACAAATAAGTACAAATATGAATATAGTTGACAGCATTGTATATGTTATCTATTCGCTCATATTTTGAAGAGTACACACAAATTCATACATGATGAAGCTTCAGAATTAAATCATTATTCAATAAAAGTAGGTTGAAATTAGGTTGAGCAAAACAGGACATTGCAGTAGCATTTAATCAATATACAAAAATGTATTGTATGGTCTATAAATGTCGGGAAGTAGTGAAAAATGTCTGCCACAAGCTTGCAGCTCTTGTCTTGTTAGGAGTTGCAACAATCAGCAACTGAATCAATTTATTTCCAGAACATGAATCTGCAACTGTTTTTCAAGCAAAAAAAGGAAACTTCTGGCAGACAGCCACAATGCTGAAGCATGCATAAATTGGAAATATATCGCCACTGACAGGCGACGGACATGGAGCGTGTCCCTGTTTAAAATGATTTCTGATGGTTTCTCTGGGTTTGAACATTGTTGGAAACATTTGGCATAATGTAAGAATAAAACTCAACAAAGTGTAACAAAGGTCTATTGTTTAAAGACATTTGATGTGGAAATGTGTCATATTATACTTAAAAAAAATATAATGACTAAATAAATCATCACCCACTTTCCACTTGCTAAAGATCAAGTGTTCTGATCTTATCACACCTCTTTGATTTTAGGTTTGCATTCTTGATTATCTGAACTTTGTAAAGTTACATAATCTGAACCAGGACCCAAGAAAAAAGCATTGCAACTTTTTTCCAAAGACGACGTGGTTCTGTTCCACGTACGGTACAGCTGACTGATGGCACTGGTAGAAACAGTGCTGCTGCTGCCAGATAATCCCATGTTTATGTTTGCATGTGTATACTGAAACATGCACAGTGTCACTCCACATCAGTACAAAGGACCTGTGATGTGAGGATTACCACATAGAAGCCACGCTGCGCTTTTGGTTTCATGCGGCGGGACGACGGTTGGCTGCTGCGCACCAGCAGCCTCTGTACTGTCCTAATGATGTTGTCTGAGCACCGAGGGGTGGGGATATGGGAGAGGAGGAGAGTGGGGGCAGGGGAAAGTGGGGGAGGGGGGATGTTGCTTATCTCCACTGCTCCGCAGCATTTCTCTTAATTAAAACTCCTATCTGTGTCTTTGAAGTTCATAATGAGTCAGTTTGGTTACGCGGAGGAACAGGGAGAAAATAAGGCCAGTGCTGATATTTATGCTGTTATTTCTCCACCTCTGATTCCTCCTGGTATTTGACACCATATTGAATGTATGTTACTGCGTGTTATGCCAAGAAACGAGTATGTAACGTGTTGTTGTGGAGTCTCTTCTTTAGTCATTTACATGAAAACAACCTAGAGGAGTGACGGTGTAAGAAATGAGGCCGATAAAAAGGAGCCAGTGCTGCTCATTTTTCATTATAGGACGTGAATGGGTTTAATCTTATCACTGGCTGCTCCTCACAGCTTGTGCTGATCTCTCTCTCTCTCACTGCACACTCCTGCTTTCACAGGCCTTTCAGATTACAGTCAAATATTACAGCCCGTGACCAATCTCCAATTAACCAAATGTTGTAGGGGTATAGTATCACCCTTGGCTCCTTTCATGCTCCTTTAACGCCTTTTCAAGGGGCTTGAATATTTTTCACTTCTGTACTATGAAATATCATTCTGTTAAAGCCTCCTTACTCTTCCGCACGGCACCAATGGAAGCTTAACCTAAATAAATCAGTCTTCCCGTAATGTATTCCTAAATCAGCTTGGAATTAATTGAACCTCAAAATTGTATTCCAATCAAGAAAATTACCACAGCATCCCCGTTTTGAAAGGCTGACCAAGGAATTTTGGTGTCTCTAATTTTCGTCACAAACTACCAGGCATTATCAAGCATTAAATGGGCTGATCTTTTGACAACATGGTCTACACGCGTTTCACTGGTTTACATGCATCTCCTTTGTGTGCGTGTTGACGTGCTTTGGCAGTGGTGACACTGTGACGTTGTTGTTAATCTACCCTTTCTCTCGTGTTTGTCCTTCACCATCAAGTCCATATGCTGTCACTGTTTGAAAGCAGATAGGAAAATAATTAGAGGCTGAGCATTATGGGTAGAATAAATCACAGAGAGGCAGGAAGGTCCATTTACGACAACCAAGATGCAAGTTGTTGAACAACACTGGCACTGATGAACAGATTAAAGGGACACTTCACTCCCAAATCACACATTTTTTCCCCTCTTACTTGGAGAAATTGGTTGTAGAGATGTCCGTCTTCTCTAAAATATAATAAAAAAAAATGGCACACTGCTTTCATTTCCTTTAATCTCTCTCTGGCTGGGAGACTATGAATGTTTTTACAGTGTGTGCTGTGATTTGTTGAGCTGCACACATCTTCATTTGCAAGCAAACACAAGTTTCTCGCAGTCTGATTTATCCTTGAGTGTTTTTTATTTTATTTTTTATTTTTAGATGAATGTTGGAAATAACCTGAAGTCTTTCTTTATTCCTTCACTCCTCTCTTGAACTCCAGTTGCTCAAAGCTGGCATCTTCTCTGTTTTGTTCTGAGCAAAAAAAAAAAAAAAATCAGCACCTTTGTGTCCAGATAAACTGAAACCCCAGATAGCAAGTTATTTATTTCTCCTGCTTTTTCTTGAATCGAGAGAACTTCAAACGAACATCCAGATAGTGTGAGGTATGTTTGATGTTACCAGTGACAGATATTGCAGCTGAAACTGATGTAAAGTTTGAAAGTGCAATGAAAAGCTCAATATGAGAGAGACGGAAACAGACTGACTATAGACTGTATTATACATAGCACAATTATGTTTTAAAATGACTTTAGATTAAATTTATATCTTTAATTTGACCTTTGAAATAGGCTTTTGTCTGCTACCATGTCAACAGTAACAGAACAATTGTTGTTGTCAGAAATAGATTGCTGTGCATAAAGTCTATAAAGACTGATGACTGTGGGAACGGAGACTGTGGGAGTTTTTTGGCTTTCTGGCAATAGGTTTCCTGTTTGAACTACCATAAAAAACATTCTGTGGCTTTAGATTGCCAATTTAATTGTTTTCCATGACTTTTTCCTCTGCTTCAAAGGCAAAATTGATCAGTTGCAACTGTAAGAGTTTCATATTTCAATCCTTGAACTGATAAATCGGTGTCATGGCGCTGTAAATCTACAACTATGAACACCATGTGTAGACTGTTTTAATTACTTCTAATCAAGCTCTGACTGTGAAACTAGAAACACACTATACAAAGCTTTTGTTCCTCCTTAAAGCAGTACTAATAGTTTGTTTGTCCACATGGGGGCAGCAGAACAAGCTGCAAAACAACATTGACATATTATCACCTTATTAAGTTATTCTGATGAGTGCGCTAGCAAAAATTTGCTTATTTGTACATTTTACAGCCACAAAGCATTAATCGCAAATGTGTGGAGTTGTGTTTCTGGCCACTCTGTTTTTGGTTTCTTTCGCTGCTGAATGCTTCACTGTGTTCACAAGCTAGTCACTATTTGTTTCTGACATTTGGTCCTGAGATGCTAACATGCAGTGGGTTTCTACATTTTTCACTGAAAACAACGCTAGTGAATGAGAGCAGTGAGATGTACCAAAAATAAACGTAAATGGTAACATGTTTCCGAATAAGCAACAGACACGTAACGATAATTTACATGTCCTCATACAACCGTTTGTATGACATTTTATCAAATATGACAAATGTTACTTGCTTAGGTTTAGGCATGAACCATGGTCTCAGTGAAATAGAGTGCTTTTTTATGTATCTGGCAGTGGCGCTGACTATGATTTGCGTACAGTTAAGTTAACTTACTTGACTTTTAGTTGTACCTCTTCCCTACACGGACTTTGTCGCTTTTTATACTTTATCACCTGACTTACTTCCTTGCTCATAATGCTGAACAACAAGAAGTTAATATGGCCTGCAATGAGCTACTGATCCACCATTGGTGTGTGAATAATGAATGAGAACAGCCTTATAAGAAGCATACAATTATTGATTAGCAGATTTAAAGCTTCAATATCAACTATCTAATGTTAACTTTAAGTCCAAAATAAAAGTAATAAATACAGGAGCTGAAGGAAGCAAAGTTGGAGTGTGTATCATAGATATCTCAAAGGCCAGGGCTCCAGCCGATACCAGATCTTCCAGTACCTCTATTACTGGCACACACAGCCCAGGGCCTGGAAATTGCCTTTCTGTGTCCAGAGGCAGAATTCACTGGAGCATCTTGAGAAAGTGCATCTGCAAGGATACAGAAGTCCCCTTCAGGTCTAAACCTTTGATCCTTAAGAGACCCCCACCTTCCTTTTACCCCTTAGGTACAGGCATCAGTGTAATTGAAGATCATTACCAACCCACAATGCAACCCTCTCAGCGACCGTCTCCATAATGGAAATGAATTGTGCGGCGCAGAGCAGCTCACAACAGCAGAAAATGGAAGCCAAGAGGTAGAAGGAGCGAGGGACGTATTCCAAATTGAAATGAAGTGGAAATACCCTGTCCGTGGTGCCATTGGTTAGCCAAGGAGCCGAAACGAGCAAGATTACTGGCTTACATTTGTAGCTCCTCAGTGTTTTTGTTTTGTTTCGCTGAAGTGGGGTGGTAAAGGGGGGTTGTGTGTGCACTTCAAAAGAATTTGCAACAAACCTAATTCATCTGAAGCGTAGGATGAGCTGGTAAGAAAGATGAAAGATGAAAGTGAGTTGGCATGGAAACAGAAAGCACATCAGTGCTCGCTGGCACACAAAAGGGCTGCCTGTGTTGCATGTTGCATTTCTGCGGGAAGGGATCCAGAGAGGCTTCAAGTGCTATCGTGACCTTACAAACAAAATTAGCCAATTATGACTAACTAGGGTGCTCAATTTCCACTTTTTTATGAGACCGTGCTTATCATGTTTTTCTCTATTTTTACATAGGCCTATAATCTGGAGCATAGAATCAACATTTTTGTTACACACCTTCGAGTATATTTCCTCCACACTTGTTATGTTGGAGTGTTGCTGATCAATGAGAGTGTATTCAAGATTTCCAAAACAGCTATAAGGCTCATTCTCTGTTTCACAGTTTCTTTCAACCTCTGGCTGTCCCCGTCTCCGCTGTTATCACTTTTCATCTAAACGTAGACGCAGGTGAAGTATTAATTGGCGAGCAGTGAGAGCCCATATATCTTTTTTCCCCCCTCATTTGATCTCAGGTAGGGGAATTCCACAAGTTGCTACTGCGCAGACCTCCAGTGCTGCTGTTGCTTCCACTGCACACACACACACACACACACACACACACACATGCAAGCACACATAAGGACATATGCATGCTACAACAACAAAACAATAAATTACATTTCTTTTTTCCGGACCTCCAGAGTTAATTATAATCCACACATTTCACAGCATTTTTGGGGGTCATGAAGAGTGCTTTCAGATCTTGAAAACAGTGATAGACAGATGTTTGCAATGTGTCGGCGGTCTTCACGTGTTCACAGCGTGTTTAAAGCAGCAGTTGTCACATGTCACAATGAGAACGGGTTGCAGCAGTTTTGAAACATTTATATTCAACATATTTATGGTTCGAAAATGTAGAGATTTAACGTTATCTGTACTTCGCAGAAACCTACATTTATTCTGGTGGACCTGAACTCCCTTTATGCTGCAATGCACACTATCAAACTTCCTCTTCAACCACAGTCAAATTTAATTCGTTTAACTTTATTTTACTTTAAATGCTCAAATTTAGTCTATTTTAAATGATCACTCTGCACCTGTACACTGTATAAACAGGCTTTTGCATTGCAGGCGCCACATTCAGGATATGGTTTGTATGAGTAGGGATGTTGAACTAGCTGATCAGTATGAAAGTAAGAAAACAGCCAAAACTGAGTATAATTTAACCTACAGTCATGAAAATAAAAATATTAGACCACCCTTGTTTTCTTCAATTTTAATGCCTGGTACAACTAAAGATACTTTTGTTTGGACAAATATAATGATAACAACAAAATAGCTCATAAGAGTTTAATTTAAGAGCTGATATCTAGCCGTTTTCCATGGTTTTCTTGATAATGACAAACATCATTATCGTTATATGTGTCCAACCTGTACCTTTAGTTGTACCAGGCATTAAAATGACCAATAAATTGAAGAAAGGAAGAGTGGTTTGGCATCACTTAAACCACTGGCGGACTGGGAATGTTTGAAGGGCAGGGGTGGAAATAATAGAAAGGGCGCCTGCTGTATGTGGTACAGTACCTTACTATGTTTTGTCCACTAAGAGGGCACCCTGGACGGCACTTCATCATGTTTTATCTACAACGGGGACTAAGAGGGTCTTTGTTATGATCGCCTCTGCTTTCCATAGCATACCGACCACATTAAATATAATCTTTATGTGTATGTAATTCTAAATCAAGAGAATTTTGAATGAATCCAACAATAGACTAAATCTAAACAATAGATTTAGTCGGTTTTTAATTGACAGGCACGTCCTGTTAAGTTGTTAATAACTTAACTTGTAACATAGTTAGATTTAATTAATAATATTGCGTGCAATCTGTTGCCTCAGTTTTATTAAGTAGCTATTGTTTATCTTTTTTTACAGTGTGTGCTGCTGAGTAATGGTTAAAGTTGCCACTGCTGCAGGAGGAGTAGCTGCAAACTCAAATAGTAATTTCAGCATTTGGCATTCGTTCCAACAGCCCTACAGTGCACGGAGCTGGCTTAATCGGGCAGAGTTTTGGCAAGGAAGAACAATGGGCATCCTTGGTTTCCTAGAAAATCAAGCACCATCCCAATTTTTTCATGCATCGACTTGGTAAGGGGATATACTCTGCACATAACACAAAACACAAAACACAGGAAAATTTGAGAGAAGATGAAGAACTGTGAAGGGAAAGGGGAAAGTTTTTCTGCAAACTGCAGCAACATTCACAGAACAAACAATCCAAGTAAGAAAAAAAACATAAAAGCAGACAATCATTTCCAGAAAAGCAAACATTGTACAACACTGTTGCCCCGAAACATTTACGGCCAGTACATTTGAAACAAAGAGGGCCTCTAAACAGGTAAACCGCCAGGACATACTGTTTACCATTTCATGTTCTCTCTCCGCAGAGGAGTTTGATCTTTTTCTCCTGTATATCCCGCAGTGTCACAAACACAATGCAGTGTCTCGTAGCTTCAAAGGCCCATCGGTGACAGGTTCAGGGGGAAAAGATCAAATATTCATTTCTAAGACACACGATGGAAATTTAAATGAAATACAGTGAAAATAGGAAAATAACTGCTTGTGTCACTCGTGACAGGGACTCGCTGGAGAGGAAAAACCTTTGGGCTCCCCTTTGTGTTGTTTTTATTTTCACTGTGGTGATGATCGCCGCTTTTTCTTTAATTTGCTTGCATGGAGAGTTTCATCCTTAAAACGAGTTCTTTGTTTGACAGTCAGAGAAACAGAGTCAGACTATAGAGTCTGATTTTAATTATCACTTTAATCCAAAAACCTTTTTCAGCCCTTTATGAAACTTTCTCACTCACTCCTCACTGCAGACAGACTCTGTGTGTGAAAGATCGCAGACTTGTTTTGCCCCTTAATTAAAACTTTTCAGTTTGTTGCTTGTTATGGCACCAAATGTTCTCATCATATCATCACATTAACTGGCAATCCTCTCTTGGCTCACTTCTTGCTCGCTCCACACCATCAACAAAATATCCCTGTGGGGCTCCATGGCACGCCCAGCAAAGAGCTAATTGAATTAAACTGCATTAATATGACTTACTGTATGTCCTTCCAATCCAGAGAAGAACATCGCTCTCTAATGCCCTCATGTTTATGATTATATGGGATATTGATTCCAGCACTTTAAAGAGATGTGCGTTTTATCATATCATCTAAACCGCTCTCTCATGGTTGCTTGTTTACAGCGAAACCCGTCTTAATCGTAAACACAGATAGCAAACACATGCAAAATTCCCACAGCAATTTGAATACCAATCCTCAGCAAACACCCTTTTTTTACTCTTTCTACGCACTTGTGGAGGAAGCAACTTAATCTCTCTCCTATTAGAGGCAAGCCGGGTTGTCAGCTGAAATCTTGGGCGGGCTGCGAACCGATTGCTAGAGTGTTTCATCAATATAACAACGATAACAACGTGGCTGACCTCGCGGAGCCTCTGAAACCAAACTTCACAGAGGGAGGAGGAGCTCCCTCCACTTCTGTTAAGTGTGTGAAGAGGTGGAGGGCTTTACTGGATTATTGGGATCCCTGCCTGGCTGGCGCACGCAGGGGAGCGTCTGTGCCGAAAGTCAGAATATAAGGAGGATCTTCCGCAGCCGCCATTGTTTTCCAGATGTCACTTTTCTCACATTTTGAGTTTAAATGTGTGTATCCTTGGCTGCAGGTTTGCTGAAGATCTTAATGATGTTTCCTTTTAAATCCTAAAGCACAGAAACTACCAGAATAGATTCAGTTACCTCCTATTTTCTCATACCATCCCCCTCCTCTTCTCCATGCTGCGCCATATCATTCCTTCTCCCCCTTACATTTTGTGTATGTGTGGATGCATCTGAAATGTGAGCGACTGCTCCAGCAGAGTAGAAAGCGGAAGGGAGACCAGCCGGCACATGTTGAAAGGCATGGCTGCTCTTTAATGTGGCTCCAGCTCGGGAGTCCTGGGCCTAATGAGGTGCTGTGGAGCTCTGCTGCTCCAGCTCCCTTTCGCCTACACACCAGCAGCCCACATACTGCCACCACTGCACCATTCAGGATCATTAAGGAGATGCTCCCAAATTCCTCTAGGGACCCTGAAAGAAAAGATTGAAAAAAGAAACCTTTAGATTGGCACGCCGGAGTAGTTTGGGTGAGAAGTACGCTCCAGTCGCCAGCAGTCACACCCAACAGCCGGCACACACACATTAACTCATAACAGACTTATTCTGGACCAACACTAAAGAGCAACTGCAGCATCTGTGTAAGTAAAGACAGGTGTTAAAGTGACGTCACTAAAGTTTAATATAAGATCAGAAGAGACGGGGCCGGGTATAATTCAAATTTGCAAAATTCTGTTTCTGATTATTTTCTGCTTATTGCTTGTGGTTCTTCTTTTGGATTCTTAGCCTGTTATTATGATATGAAAAGAAACCGAAGAATGTTAACTTAATTTTCAGCAGATTTGAGCATAAATGGGCAGATATTTTGTGATTATTTTGCTGAATAAGGGTTAAAATAAAGAGGAAAACTTTAATATTTTCTAACCAAATTTGCAAGTTAAATGTTTACTGATTCATGGTTTATTTAATTATGAGTTAGTCTTTCTATTATTTTCTTTTATTGATTAATCTTGTGTTCCAAATTATAACCACAGATAGTGAAACATGACTTGTTTTTTCCAACAGAGCGTCCAAAAAACCAAGAGGAATTCACTTTTTTGTCACATAAGATAAAGAAATGCAACAAATCCTTACAACCGAGAAGTAACCCCCCCCCCTGCATGTCATAAGTCTATTCATGTTGTGAAAGTGTACCATGCCATGTTGCTGAGGTTTTTTCATGCTTTTTTCCTCCTTTCCTCTCCCCATGTGTGCTGTATTTCTCTCTCTTCATACCCTGTCTTCCTATCCTGTCTACCTTGTGATATTGTTTGTGGGTGTATTATGCGTTCTGGACGGGTTGATGGCTCAATTTCGTTGTACTTGTACTTGTACTCTGTGCAATGACAACAGGGTTCATTCATTCATAACTGGAAAATGTTGCATAACTTAAAATAATAAAATTATTATTAAGATGTTTGCAGATTAATTTTCTTTCAATCGAGTAATCATCAGTTGACTAATCTGTTTGATGGCTTTGGTATTTTAAAGGAATCATTAAAGTCACACAATAACAGAAACTACATTTTGTGAGATAAAACTGCTGTTTTTGTCAAAGGAGTCTAGTGGCTAAAATGCATTCACCTGCAGCAGGTAATACACTGACTAAGAATAAATACCTCATACAACAACAAAAAACGCCAATGGACTACTGTATTTTCCCTTTTAACATAACAGCTTCCCTTGAATTCACTTTATATCATACCAATTATTATCTTAACTTGAACCTGAAATTCAGTGAGTAAGTGATAAAATGGGCAGAAGCACAACACTCATTCATTCATTGAGTGGACTGAGCAGCTTTGAGTGAAGCTGGAGGCTATCATAAAGCTCACTTCCTGAACACCTCCCTGAACAACTCCCCTTCAACATGGTCTCACAGGAATCCGTGAAATAGCCACGGATTTGCTTAACTCAAAATCTGTGGAATAGCCACGGAATCACTCAAATTTCCGTGAAACTGACACGGATTTCGCTACAATGCAAGTTAATGACAGTCATATCCCGTGGCTATTCCAACATAGAAAGTGATAATGTACATTCACTGAGTGAATATTTAGAAAATAAAACATATATTTCTCGCTAGAAATGTGATCAAAATCCATTTTTATGCAGAAACTAAGTCAAAAATATTGATTTTTTTTCACTAAAATGAGAGAACTGTCCGCCATGTTTTTTGTTCTGACCGCCGGGACCTTGAAAGTCATGTGACTTGGAAAAAACCAATAGGAAAAAATATCCATGGAATAGCCACGGGATATGACTGTAATTAACTTGTATTGTAGCAAAATCCGTGTCAGTTTCATGGAAATTTGAGTGATTCCGTGGCTATTCCACGGATTTTGAGTCAAGCGAATCCGTGGCTATTTCACGGATTCCTGTGAGACCAGGTTCCAACATTTACGTCAACCCCAGTCTGTGGACACTTTTAAAAAAGGGCTTAAAACTTTTCTGTTCAGGGAGGCATTTTTAGGTTGTCCCTAGATGTTTTTATTATTGTCTCTGCACCTTAATCTCTTAATAATGTATTTTTTTTTATTACCTGTGTCTTTTTTTATTTACTGCTGATTTTAATGTGTCTGAGTTTTCTCTTAGTCTTTTGTTTATTTTGTTTCTGGTTTCTGTAACACTTTGAGATTTCTTAATGAAAAGTGCTTTACAAATAAAATGTATTATTATTATTATTATTATTATTATTATTATTATTATTATTATTATTATTATCACTTTATAACTAACTTAATGTAACATTTCCACCTCATCCCTGGGTCAGTTCAGCCCTCATGTGCTGTTGGCACTTTGCACTCCAGGACTTGATTTCAGAATAAAGAACCTGTCTAGATGCTGGGTCGTAAATATCAAACATGTTTGTGAAACATTGTTTGACAGGTGCGGTGCAGGCAATCCAGGGCTGCGTTTCCAAAACAGGAACGGAGGTCACTGAAATGAATAAAGGTCATTTGATCATGTGTATAAGTAGTTGTACTTTTTTCTTGGCGGCTGTTTTTAATGCACCAAAAAAAAAGTCCACTTTCTTCCATTATAATAAAAATGTAATGAAGTAAATAATGATTGCACCATCATTGCTGCATAACGTTTCAGTATCTTGATAACAACAGCAGTTTTAACATCAAAGTGTTGCAGTGGAAAAAAGTAGAAATTCCTGAGCAGGAAATATTGGTGCAGTTATGTGTATGTCTGTATATGCATGGGATGCTGCTGGTGGTGCTGGTGCTGTGTGAAAGTGGTATACCGCCCAACGAACAAGATGAATAATCCCCAACACCATCAAAGGATCCTCAAGTAGGGAGCTCAGGCCATGACAGCGGCACATACAGCGAGTCTCCTAGCCTGTCTCATACCCCCTGGGGACAGCAGAGGCCGAGGAGAAAGGGGAGAGAAATAGAGAAATGGGGGAAAATGACAGGAGAAGAGAAGAGGAAGGAGCCGAGAGGGGAAAGTGGAAAGAGGGAGAGAAAAGTAGGGAGAAAAGAAAAAAAAGAGTTGGTGGTTGAGGAGAGGAGATAATGTTAGCTGCAGAAAGTTATTGAGTATTTAAGAATTATTCCTTTGGGTGATGGAGACAAAGTAATACAGATAGGAATGTCTGGACATTACATTGTTCTTTTTTATTTTAGGAAAAGCTTTGATGAAAAGGGCCAAATTTACTAATAATAATGTTATTGAGCCCCTAAAGTGCAGAGACATGCTATTTCTTTAAAATGTTGCTCATACAAGTTATTAACTTTTGCAGAAAAATGTATGGATTATTTTATGCACCGTAGATTATTTTTTTGCACATTGTGCGATCAAGATAAAATATTCGCTATAGCGTTGACCCCTGTGAGTCAGTTGATTAACTAATCTGTAGTTTTGGTCTTAGTCGACTGTGATTTAGTCGTTTTTTCATGGCAAATTAAAAGCACATCTCTGGTAAATACAAATTTTAAAGTGGTGCTTTTGTATAATTCTTTGTGGAGGAACTTCATTTTACCAAATCAACTAATTGATTAGTGGGTTGATCAGCTAAGAATCTGTTTTTTTCTTCTGTCTTTGTTTTCTTACAGAAATATAGGAATACAGCCCTAATATTAGCACACAAGTTATTATAAAAAAAAAAAAAAATTCAGGACTTTTGGATCTCTATTCAATTCCCTAAACTTCTCTCATCAAAAATAAAGAAACAGAAACCATGAACATGTCAAACTCATTATATACTGATGCTTGGTCAGCACCTCAGTGTAAGATTGAATTCACAAGGAATTAAATGGCGTATGGTTTGGACGGATCAGGGATTGCGTGTCAATTTCTTTTTGGTACATGCAGTGTGGTTTTTCAAAATGAACCTGTTGTGTTTGCAGGAGACAAACACTTGGAACTACTACAGACAAAACTACTTGGTTATGGTTAGGAAAAAAAAATTAGTCTGGGTAAAATAAAATAAAAATAAAAATAACTTGAAGCAGTTACGTTTGTGAAATAGAAGATTGCGTATCTACCTTCAAAGTTGACAGGCTGACTTGACCTTTGATTTTGATTTTTGATCACCATGACCCTTTTACCCGACCTTAACCGACCTTATATTCAGTGAGCTGCTCTGAATGTCTGATAACGCCACAGATGGGTTTTCATTGGAGTTAATGGAAAGTCTGTTGTATCTCATACACTGAAGAGTTCCTTGCATGTCCTTATCTGAGGAACACAGACCAGGCGCCGCTATCTGAAGAGTTTGGAGTGGGAACAGGTTGTCACTGTCATTGTTTTGTTTTTGTTATCAAACTCTCCTGTTAATAATTATCACATCTTTGTTATGACGTTCACATCTCTATAAGTCTCCTCTCCTCTCCTCTCCTCTCCTCTCCTCTCCTCTTCTTGGCATCAGTGCGTTGCTGGCCTGTCTGACAGGGAAATACAGTAGATCACAGCTGGCTCGATGCCCACAGATAGAGCGGCTCCCCAGTGTCCTCACACCGCCGCCTCAGATCCCGGGCCAATTCTCCCGCCCCGCCTCATAGGTCAACCTTGGCTGCTCTCTACACCCTCGCACACCGTCCCCTGAGCCGATGCCCAACCCACCACCCGTGGCACAGACACTCCTGCCTTTCCCTGCCAGCTTTTTACACAAACCAGAGAGGACACAATGCAGTGTTTTTGTTAAGAGATGGACATGTAATTAACCTTGGACCATGGGTGTTTTTACTCCGTGTCAGGACTCGTGGAGAAATACGGAAGGCAGTTTAGCGAACAGTCAGGAATGTTAGCAGCGTGTGAGGGGGGCTAAATTAATGAAAAAGCCATCCATTAACCTTTGTGGCTCGCTGGCTGCTCACTCAGCCTGGGCTTCTGGATGGAGCTCAGCAACGTAAACTGTGAACAATTAAAATTGTGCATGTTTATACATAAAGCTGCAAAAGTTAAACACTTAATATTTCAAGCCAGACATTCCCTTGTTTCTGCTCATTGGTAGATTTGCTCCATTTCTCTATCTTATATTATAAGAAGTATAAGAAGTGTTAAACTCTCAACAAAAAAATGAGCATCTGTCATGTCAGAAAATGCCCCAAAACAGCATTTACTTATGTGACAAAGTCCATGTCACATAAGTAAATGCTGTCCACTGGCCATACTGCAGGAATTGTGATTTTTTTCCTTCTGGGAAGTTTGACTTTGTTTTTTAGCCACGAAGTCCACAGAGGGAAGAGGTCTAGATCAATAAATGGGTCAATAATACATCGGATGTAGGAGAACACTGTTATCCCCTTTTCCCACCAAAATGAACACATTAATGCAGCATATTTTAAAATGCGGGGAAATCAGCTCAAAAATAAATGATAGAACACTTTATCTTTGCCAGTAGATGAGTATGCCCTTCTGTTTTATTTTCTGGTGTTTGGCATCAGGATCACACCGGTCCTGTCTCACTACATTCCAGACTCCAATGACATATTCGTTCTCAAATTAACAGATCTGGGTTCCCCCTTACACAAATTATACTCATAATGTCTGACTTTGTAAGACTCCTGAAGTAAAACAATTGTTCCAGCTGATATTTAACTTTAACAGGTCTTCCGTAAACTGAATTAGGATGTGTGATGCTACTGTTTGACATCCAGAAACAGCCCCAGTCAGCATGTCTACATATTTTTCATAACTTGCTATATCAGGAAATGAGTTCTGCTTTGTGAAACATGAAGAATTTAGCAGAAGAAGTGATGGTGAGGAGAAAGTCTTTGACGGTTTCCTACTGTCAGACAAAAACCTATTTACACCTAACATAATTTGATATGATTTTTTATCTCCATGTAAAGGGAATAAACATTTATATAACTGTTGATTTATTAAATTGTAATTCTACGGAGGGAAACATGATGCTGAATTAAGCAGAAGAACTAAAAAATTTGTGTGACCACCAGGATGTCATGTTTGCATCACTGCAAATCAGAGCTGGAGCCGATAAATACCTGTCACTACTGCAGAGTTCATTGTCCTAAGAATGAATGTTGATTGTAATCTTTGACAATGAAGACACAAGCCAAATGTTAGTGGGCTTTTTGTGGAAAAGGGGCTTAATAGTTGACAGTCAACTTTGATTTATTTTAGCCAAGAATGAGATTATTCCCCTACCTTAACCTTTAGTATTGTAATGTTGACGATGAAGGTAAACAAAGTAGTAATTTCAACCTAAACCATGATGTTTCCTTAACCCTAACCAAGCTGCTTTGTACCTAAAGGCTCAAACATACTTGCTTTTAACTACTCGTACGCAAACGCTTCACATCAGCATTGCGTATCTTGCGGTGGTTTGGGCCGTTGGTTGTGCACTTCCTCAGAAATAAACGTTACATGCACATGCATAAAACCGTTAGGAGTGGTATAGGGTTGTATGTACCATTACGTCCTTGCTTGGCAGAAATTAATTGAAAAAATTGAGAGGAGACAGTGCCAATAACATGTTTTGTCCACCAGTCATCATACGCCATAGTTGGCTAAGCAATTTTATCGACCTTTTACCTTTTACGCCACCGTCTCTCTCCCCCTTTCTATCTGTCACTATCTAATAAAGCAGTAAAATGCCAAAAAATAATCGTAAAAAAAAAAATCAACCTCCAAGTCTCGCCATGTTAGTTTACATTACACCATGCAAATTCGGAAGCTCTACTTCAGTGTTTTTTTGAGCCCTTATGTGGTCTGGGTCTGATTTATGTGGTGCTCCCTCTAGAGGAATCTTCCAGTAACACGCGTTGTACATAGTCAAGTATATGTAAAAAAAAGTTACGTTCACGATGCAGCCGCTGTCTATGCAAACAGGTTTCAAAAAACGTATATTTGAGCCTTAAACCTTCCCAATAGCTGTGTAAAATAAAATGGTTTTGTCTTTGGAACAGTGATATGTCATTGTTTTTGATCAGAACATGCTTATATGAGAGCATGGACAAATTACACATTTTGTGGTTTCATTTGGAGGACTTTCATGAACATATATATTATTCTGACATTTCAAAGACAAATTATTGTCCGACTAACCAATAATAAAAACGGTCATTAGATATAGCCCAATTTCTACTGTATCTAGGAATTAAAAACGCATTACAGACTACACCCACAGTTCTCCTTTACTTTACCTCACGAGAGGCCCGCGAATCGTCTGAGAAGGTGTCACAGTTAAATTTAGATTTGCACAGTCATACGGCTCAAACACTGCCTCCAATATAAAGATAGTTGTCATCACATGACCCTCTAAGCCGTGCCTCCCCCAATGTGCCAGTTCTGTGACATTGTTCATCAGCAATTACATAAACCCCTTACAGCCGCTGTCGATGTTAGGCAGCATCTATTCACATGCAGATGTTACTAAATCCTCTTCTTGTTTTTTGTTTTTTTCAAGGATGGCTCATTTTGTTTTGGCTCCCCCCTCCTCCTACAGCTCCTTCTCCTTCTGTGTCTTCTTATTTGCATTTATGGCCCAGAAAAAGAGGTTATGCCCAAATGTGGATGGTACAGAAATGTTAATTGGTTGCATGGTCTATATAATCAACCCTGGCATGCTCTGGATGACTGTATGGATGATAAATATTTTATTGTAGGCGTGTAGCTGTATGTACAGCATCCCCCCATCTGCTCGATGTTGCCTCCTTTTTTTCTTTTTTCTTTAAAGAAATCAGCCGAACAATAGGCCTGATATTTTTCCCACTTGCTTATCCATTTCTGCCTCTTTTCCTTCTCATTCTCTGCCACCCCGTCTTGAAAAAGAGGCTCACAGCTGCCCTATCAGCAGGGGCACCCTTTCATCATATGCTGAATCCATTGCTCACCATTTTTTGTCTTTCATCACCCTCACAATAAGTCAGGAATCGTGGCGACATTACGCAACATGCTGTAACACTATTACCTCATTGTCACATTTTAGCGTCGTCGTGAAGGCGGGTACAGTGTCTTCCAACACCGCAATCCAACAAATTCAAATGTCCCCTCGCACGAGACAGAGAGAGAGAGAGAGAGAGAGAGAGAGAGAGAGACACGCTGTGACTTCCTCCCTCTGCCAGACAACCGAGTCACACTGTGGCTGGTTGGCCATCTCTAATTATTTCATGCCCCTTGGTTCTGCATGTACAGGACGACACGGCATAGTGTTGGAGAAGAATGAGAATGATTGACAGCCGGGCTCCATCCCACAGGAACTCATTAGGCTTCCTGACTAAAAGCTAGTGGGCACGCTCATGCTGCTCTTGCCTCCTTCTTCCTTTGGTCCTCCTTTTAGTCCTACATTCAGTAAGTTGGAAAAAGAAATGCCTGAACTCAGCTGCAAGCAGGGAGTGAACTTGGTGTGCTCTTATCTCATCTGATCTGAGGATCTGCTCAGAATAAAAACATTTTTTTGGGGCTCGGCGCTCTTTCATTTTGAGTTTCTTTTTCTTTGTGAGGGTTTCTCTGCTCATCTCAGCTCCTACGACTCTTTTGCATTTCGGTTTTAGACTGTTCTCCCTCTTGCTCGCTGTCTGTTCTCTTTCTATTTCTCTTTGGCCCTCTTTTCTCTCCCTCTCCCGGGGTGATACAAGGCAGTGATGCGGGTTCTAAGAAGCCCTTGAAGTGTTGGCTCCTCTGAGAGCACTTTAAAAGGCCATTTCATCATGTTCATGAAGCAGCACTTGAGACCAAGCTCAAACATGACTTGTGTGAAACTAGCATAAACTCCCTGGAAAGTTTTGTTGCACCCTTATAGTTACATACCACTTTTCTGTGCTGTGGATATCCGCTCCTGCTGCTCGTTTGTAGTCCTGCAGTCGGTTATCTTCAGATCTCCATGTATGTACATAATGTTTCTAGTTCAAAGAAAAGGAATAGTGAATCACTGGATGCCGATACGCCTTAATTACATTGAACTGTAACCCTGATCTGAGCTTTTCGGTTTCCAGAACTATTGAATTGCAGGCCTCAAACACATTTCCTCACCAAAATTGCTACCGAAGAGCACGGGGTGCCAAGACATCGACTTTTAGTCATTCAGTGTCCAGACTTCACTGGGTTTTTGCGGAGTGGCAATTATGACATGCCAATTAGACAGAGATAGAAAGATGGCTGTGCAGCTCTCCAGTTTCTAATCCGCTCCCAAACTGGGAAATCTACAGACCGTGTGCATCAGATTTGGTTCATTCACTGCCCTTCATTTACCACACACAGGCACAAATGTATGTGTATGTACAGTAAGGCACACACATAACGGGAAAGCAAGGACATGAGCCTAAACTGTTGATTTATCAAAAAGAAAATACATAACAAAACCTTATGAAAAGCAGAATTTGAGTTCAATTTAGAAAGTTGAGTTTATTAATTTGTCACATCTCCCATACTATTTTATTACAATTTCCATAAAGGTATTACCAACAAGAAAAAGGTGCATCCCCTACCTGTCACACACCTGAATCTAAAGGTCAGATTATACTTTCTGCCTATACATATCTGTAATGGTCTGTTTTACGTCCGTGTCTGTGAGGGTCTCAGACTGTACATGCTGACAAATGTGTGAGCACATCCTTGTTAAACTTGTTAGCAAACTTATTAGCAATTTACCTGGGCAGCAGATACAGAGCAACATTATCACTCATCGAGTTGTGTCTCAGGCAACCTGACAGTAATTAGACTTCTTTGAACTCTGTTTTTGGTCTCTAACATTTCCAGAGGGTACTAGGGACCATATTCTGATGAAATCACACCAGCTGCAATGCCAAATTGGGCGAAGTGAGTAGTGGCGCATTAAGCCAAAAAAGTTCTTCTGCATCTATGGGACCCATAGATCAAGCACACCAGTCTTTTCTTTGACCACCTCCCAGCCGCTCAGTCTTGGGTGCACTCGCTTGAACGGAGGAAGGAAAATCATTCTGTATTTGGCTATTTGTGGATTTGTAGAACCCAATGATCTAAATAAGGGCTGTTTAACTGTTCAGACTTGGAATATGATGTACTGACAAGCAGAGTTGAGTAATAACTCTGATGACCCCTTTCACATAGAAGCAGTCATGTGACTTCTTATATATTATAGCTACTTTTCATATTTAAATTACAATCTATATGTCTTGTTCAACCTGGTCTCACAGCAATCCGTGAAATAGTCACGGATTTGCTTAACTCAAAATCCGTAGAAATAGCCACGGAATCACTCAAATTTCCGTGAAACTGACATGGATTTCGCTACAATGCAAGTTAATGACAGTCATATCCCGTGGCTATTCCAACATACAAAGTGATTATGTACATTCACTGAGTGAATATTTAGAAAATAAAACATATATTTCTCGCTAGAAATGTGATCAAAATCCATTTTTATGCAGAAACTAAGTCAAAATATTGATTTTTTATCACTAAAAATGAGAGAACTGTCCGCAATGTTTTTTGTTCTGACCGCCGGGACCTTGAAAGTCACGTGACTTGGAACAAACCAATAGGAAAAAATATCCATGGAATAACCACGGGATATGACTGTCATTAACTTGCATTGTAACGAAATCCGTGTCAGTTTCACGGAAATTTGAGTGATTCCGTGGCTATTCCACAAATTTTGAGTTAAGCGAATCTGTGGCTATTTCACAGATTCCTGTGAGACCATGTTCGTCTTGTTTTAAGTAGGAAATATGTCAATTTTAAAGAAGCGAAATCCTCTCAACATGTTTTATTGTGACTTTAAATGACTTATTCCTCTCCTCTGAGCAAAAATTTGGTTTGACTAGATTGTTAAGCGATACACACACATCCTCACACACACATAAACCATCTTGTCTGAATAGATGCATTCCATATTATTTCAATTGAATTTGTGTTGTTTGAATTTACATTGACCTAGCTCCCTTCACCAAAGCTGTTTGCTGTTTTCTGTCTGCCAATTAGCTTCCAAACACATCTGAGCAAGTTCCCATTTGAACTCATGCAATTCAGTGTAGACAATTACTTCTTCTACTCGCAGTGTAGTACCAAGGCTTTAAGGCTCAACAGCTTGTTGTGGGAGCCGGGGTAAATACAGTGCTGTTTGAGGAAAATGTTGATGGTGAAATCACGCAGTTTCATCTGCGATTAACATTATTTACAACGTTGTTTGGCCTGGGTTTAGCCGTAAGAAATTAATGATGGATTTTAGGGGGCCATAAACACAATCTTTTTTTGGTGCCAAGCCAGTGGTTAAATATAAATTAAGAAGAAAGCAGAAGATTAATAGAGTCTGTATCACTCTCAAATCCCCATTGCTTTATGTTCTGTTTGATGTCTCAAGTGAAGAGCTCATTCACACTGAAATCAAAGACCTGTCATCTGGTTGCAGAAAGAGCAGATAATATCATGGTGCAGGACTTTGCTTATGGGTTAGATTTAAGCCTGTAGAAACTGTTGTTTCCACCGGGAGTCATCTTTGACTCTGTTGCTCACTACCTTCTGACCAACATCTTTACATTTCTGATTGTCACTAGGGACCAGCAGAAAAAATCTCATATTTTGTCCTTATTGTGCAAAAGATAAAATCCCTATTGCACTAAACTTTTACCACCACGTAAATTGTTGATTTTATGTTTTTTTTTAATGATTTTATGTGTATACATGCATATTTGATTTTGTGCGTGCAGTGCATTTTTTTTATTTTTTCTATTTTTATCTTATTGCATTTTATTGTTTTACTGTCTACTTCTCTTTTTTATTGTACTGTTATTGTGTTATCTATTGATCGTGTTTTTGTGCAGCACTTTGAAAACCCTGTGTTTGCTATAAACGTGCTATATAGTTAAAGTGGATTGGATTGGATAAACTGTTTCAGTTATATTCCTGTTTAAATGCAGTTGTATGTATTTCTTTTAATGTAACATGCTGTTTAACCTTCTGAACCCGGGGCAGTTTCATGGCACATTTAGCACCTGTCGAATTTTACGCACTGTGGCCTTGTTTTCCATTGAAATATATAAATTTTCCACCTCCGTGGAAACGGCACAATCTTGGCTGGAAGTAGTAAGAACTCAAAGAGTATTTTGTGCTGTATAACACAGTTATGATGCCAGAAATCATTACAAAAGAAGAAAAGAAATCAGAAATGTATTTAACAAAAATAAAGAATGGAATGTTATATATGTTATAATATAACATATATATGTTAATAACATATGTTATATATGTTATAATATACACAAGTGCCCACAAGTGTTATATATATCGGGGGGGAAAACAGGGTCTCCACATGCTATACACTATTTACATTTCTACAATCTCTGTTGTCCTCTCCTCTCGGCTCTGTGTAAACAGCCTGCAGATCAGTCAAAGTTTCACAGAATTTTTATCATCTCATTTTTGGTCTCAGCTCAGTCACCAAATTTTAAATGTGACATGTAGAATAAAGTCATTTGGATGAAATAACCCTTTTCAAGCATGGATTTAGTTATTTTTCCTGACAGAATGGTTTGTCACACATGATTCATCTAAAGTCTGTTGGATAGATGAAAATTCAATGATGATGCTTGTTTTTACAATTTCTCTCTCTGATAAATGGTGCAATTTTGGCTTTTTTTATTTTGAAGAGAATGTGCTTTTTAAACCCACTGGTGCGTTTTTGGGGTTAACATGTCAAAATATGGACATGTAGAGCAGCTTGAGCCTTTTTTCTTCTTTTCCACCGGTGGCAGACTTGTTCCACCGAGGGAACAAAACTCTCTCTCTTTCATTCCTTTAACCACCTTGAGATTGCAGATACATTGAGATGCATTTTGAATGCGCTGTGTACAGATCCAAAGAATGCTGCTTTAACCTGATTAATATCAGCACATATGGTGTTCATCAGAAAATGCTACATTCAAAATGAGGCCTTATTTGAATATCCAGACAGGATATGCTGTTTATAAAACCTGTATCAAATATTGTCATATTCACAATAATAGAAGAATATTAGAGTGCATGTAAATGTAGACTTCATAAGACGAGACCTATCCAACAGACAGGACTCTTCTGTCATCTTTTATAATGAAATTCCGCACAGGCAAGCAAACAGGTATCCTGAATCTTCTAAAATCATAAAACCTTTGATGTCTTCCTTCTTGAAATAATTTAATTAACAGCACAGATCAACAGGAATGCATACACACTGCTCATTCAACTTTTCTTTTACTTTACAGGGAAGCTTTGCTCATATGTGACATTTTCTGAGTAAATTCCTTTTGTATTAAAACTTTGCATGTTTGAGTTATGAGGCAGGCAGCTGAATGACTCACTAGGCTTACTCAGACTGATGTAACATTGGCATAAAACTTCTGTTCACACATCCTTCAAATGAAACTGACAAGCTTGCTTTCCCCATGGTTCCATTGGTTTACCTCCCTAAATGGTCAGTATTACAATAGTATTGTTTACGAAGCTCCTGCTTTTTAATTCCTAAGGGAATAGACAGGCCTGTGAGGCTGAGCTCACCTAGACCATTCAATTACAACCTGTTGCCCATTGCTGTAAGTAATCCCCCCTCTGTCTATCTCTCTCCCTGTCAATAAAAGCAAAAAAAAGAAAGAAAAGAAAGGTCCAAGGCACACAAAATAGGATTTTCATAATATTAACAAGCTGCACACAATTCTGGCATAGAAAAAGCTACTGAACGTGAACCAGCAACATTTCCAATAAAAATGTATTTGTTTGTGTTTGTATGTATAATCTGTGATATGTTCTTATAATTTCTGAACTTTCAATACTATTGAATATACAGTCATGGAGAACATGTATTAGACCACCCTTGTTTTCTTCAATATATGCCTGGTACAACTAAAGGTACATTTGTTTGGACAAATATAATGATAATATCTCATAAAAGTTTAATTTAAGAGCTGATATCTAGCCATTTCCCATGGTTTTCTTGATAATGATTTTGGTTATTATCAAGAAAAACATACGAAATGTCTAGAGCTTTAAGAGCTGATATCTAGACATTTTGCATGTCAGCTCTTAAATTAAACTCTTATGAGATATTTTTGTTGTTATCACAATATTTGTCCAAACAAATGTACCTTTAGTTGGAGCAGGCATTAAAATTAACAAGAAATTGAAGGAAAAGGGTAGTCTAATATTTTTTTCCATGACTGTATAATAAACTAAAATCGTATTATTTTCAACACATGGTATCAAAAATTCAAAATGCTGTTTTTAAAGGCTAAATTTTCCCATGTGACCCATATTAGTGAGGAACGTGATCCTATCAAGGTTCTCCTGTGACGTTGTGGAGCAGGATGTGGTCATGGCAGATGTGAAAAGTGTTCCAGCAGCTTATTGCGTGAGCCTTCGCTTATATTACGCATGTGAGAGCCGTGGAGGAAACCCCCACACAAAACATGACAATAATGAGACGAGACAAACACGAACCACAAGCGGCAACACAAGAAAACTTCTGGTCCTGCTGGATGTCACGATGAGGCCGCTCAGTGTAAATAAACAGCGTCTTGTGTGCAACAGGGAGAGGGGTGAGCGTGTGTGTTGCTGTAATCGTGTGCAACCATGGGCTTTTAATTGTGCTGCACTCAGAAGGCCTCCACCAATCAGATTCCTGACTCAGGCACGCTTCAGGGTGACCGCAAAGGAACAAAAAACAAACGCTGGGCAAACAAACCAGCCCTGATCCAAAGCCACTGAACCCGTCCTGTCTTAGCAGCAACAGAGCTGTCAAGAGGCTTTCAGGAACAGACACCCATTACTGCACGCTCTCTCTTTTAGATTTCCTCCCAGGACTTTTCTTTTACCCCAATTTTTGATCCTCTCCTCTCCTTTTTACTCTCCTCTTTTGACTTTCTTTCTCCCGTCTCCCCATCCATCTCTGCGCTTTCTGTCCCCCCCTCCCTCCTTTCTCTCCCTCCATGTCACTCGGCCCATCTGGGCTGTCTGGTGGAGTTGGGAACATCGGTCCCTGTCAGGGGAGCTCAGTGGGGCCCTGTTGAAGACACAAAGGGTGGATTACTGCAGCTGCCAGTCACACTAAGACCCACACAGCAGCTCTTCGGAGTCTATTCCAGTGTCCTCAACCCTCACACCCAGCCCTATCACAAAGGGACATCATTAGCTCCGCCACAAAGGAGCCCCCCGCTCACCCGTCTTAAGCAACACTGCAATCAGGCCCACAAATAGCGTGATTAGGGAAGATAATATGCATGTGTAATGTATGCTAAGGCGGTGTCATCTGCTTAAAATAGGAAGGGTACGTTGTGGGGCTTTGTTTTTAAGGAGCATCTTTCACACAGATTTCACATCATGTCCGCTCATAATAAGTCTCCCCTCTCCAAGATGTTGTTTTTTGTCTGTTTTTATATGACGTACGCGCAAACATTCGACGCATTGAGGATGCAATATAAGCGTCAATGCACATAACATGATATGAAAGTCCATAATGGAAAGATTTATGTTCGTGTTTCTGTGTTTTCTTTCCGAGTATGTCAGATGATTAAATTTAGGCCTCATAAAATTGTAATGCTCAACTGAGAGGTTATATTATATATTAAGCAGTTTTAATTATGCATCAAAAAGGTGTGTTTTAATTGGACTTTCCAGGAGAATTTCTCTCCACGTCTTGATCGCAGCATCTGTTGAAAGTATGTTTTTGTCTGAGAAATCATTACATTTGATCTTAATTGCGAGAACAAAGAATTCCCCTCCCATCACTCTCACATCATCAAACAACCACAATAGTTTCCTTTTTGTTTCTTCTTCTCATTTAATCACTTCTCACATCGTTGAGAAGAAACAGTTGTGCGATGTTGTGTTGGACCAAGATTAATTTCATTTTCACCCACTGTGATCCGGCCCGATCCCCTATGACAGATCACGCTGAGCATCTGGCTGGATCTGCTAATGCACCGAAGCCAAGCAGCACTCAGGGTGCCTAAAACACATATTCACAGCTCCAATACTCACGCTGGGTCGCCAACACTCTCCAGCCTGGTTATAGTGTTGGCTGTAGACTATAACTAATAATGTCTCCATTCATGCAGTTTGGCCAGCAACAACACTGAATTCATTGCAACGGATGGCTGCTTTCAGAGGAACATGAAAATATTTCGTTCTTCTTCTGTCTTTGGTCGTGTTATTCTACTGACACTCTGCATCCAGACTGCATGAGGAGGATCAAAGGGTCAACAGCACTGGTGCTCATGCCAATAATCTCAAGACAGCCCAGAAATCTCCGCAGTATGTCTCCCTGAGTGGATGTTTCAAATTCTCTGGATGTCCACTGTGTCTTAAAGGAATGGTTCAAAATTTTGGGAAATATGATTATTCGCATTCTGGTTACACAAGAAAAATAATACCACTTACAATGTTACAATTTCGCTTTTTTTTAAATACAAAGTCAGAAGACAACATGTGAGCAATTATTTTTCTTTTTCATCTGTGTAGATTATGTGTGAATAAAAAAGAGCTGGGTCTTCAGTCTCTTCTTAAAGATTGAGAGTTTCATATCTGTCTGTTAAATATAAAAGCAGACAAACAAAACTGGCATCAAAGAACTAACAACGACAATTGCCCTCTGTTGCCGCACAAAATATCTGTGTTTTGGAATTATCAAATGAGATGAAGATTAAAAAAATGAGCAGTAGTCCTTTGCTTATTCCCTCACTTCTGTTTCTTCTCTTGTGTACAGATTCATTTAAACTGAACAACTAGGTTGTGATGCTGACAGACTCTGCCGATTCAGCACTGGCTGCTAGCTATACCTTTATATTTAACTGACAAACAAAAGAGAATTTATTAATTTCTCTTCTAACTCTCCACCAGAAACCAAACCTCCAAAAATGTTGAACAATTCCTTATAAGGTTCCATATAGCGCTTCATACTTGTAGTTTATGTTTCTATTAGAAAATGTTTACACGCTTGAATGTTCAAAAAACACGTAATTTTCTCATATAATAAACCTGTATTCACCCTCTGTGATTGTAGCACCTTTTAAGCCCATTTCCAGAAAAAGCCCAGTCTGCTCTGATTGGTCATTGTTTCCGGGTCTTCCAGGCTGCATTTGCACTCTTGGCATCTCTGCACCATCATTGCAGCTAGGGAGTGACTCTAACAGCACTGTAGCAGCACATTCTGCCTATATGTAGCATAGTTATGACATCACCACCTTATAGAAATCCCTTTGGCTCATTTAAAGGCACAGTTTCTGAATGCAGGCTGATTGGATTTATCCAAGGATTGAGTGTTTTTACTTTCACAATGTGTATTGAATGGAGACCTGTTTATAATTTTAAAAAAAATACATGGAAACATCACTTTTTACAATATGGGACCTTTTAAATAACACGATGAACACCATTTAGTTTTCAAGTACTTGTGACTGAAGCAACTTTTTTTCCCCCAGAATATGTGGGAGGAAAATGTCTGTAACGACTTTGATTTGCCGTAACTGATAAAATTTGAATGTTTCCTCAGTTGGCTGCTAAAATTACACACCACGTCTTCTTCTTTTAATAGTTTGTTGAGGAACTTTTCCATAACATTTGTTTTATCATTGACCTGAGGAATTCTCATAACCTAAGAACAGTCTTTGAATGTGTTGGATTAAAGCAAGGAACGATATAAAAATGAGGCTCAAAGGCTCGATAAAGAGGTTGGGAATGCCTTTTAAGTGTGAACCTGGACCAGTGGCGGTCTACAAAGAGGGGAAACATTCACATGTTTTATGTGGTTTTGGTGGTGGTGGGAGGGATTTCTGTCTACGGAAATGTGTGAACATTTTAAATGTCGTCTCTGGTGGATTGGCCGCTCTTAAATCATTGTTTTCTCTCTCTCGCCTCTATCTGTCTCTTTGTCTTTGGATCTTTGTGTTGTAGTGCCTGAGAAAGGTGGCACCCCCACCCCACCTCCCCCCAACAGCACTGGTACTTCCAGACAAATCAAAGGCGATGAATGTAATGGATGGAGATGAAAACATAGGAGTACACGAGGGAGGCTTGTTTATGAGCATCACTTCAAGTCAAAGCCAGGGCAAGTCAAGCAATTCAGAGGAGGGCAAATGACATTAACAGCAGGGAGAAGGCACAAACACTGGAGAAATCAACAGGGGCAGGAGGTCACCACGCCCTGAATGAGATGCCTTCCTGATACATTTGGTGCAAGGAAATATGGAAAAAGTAGTATGAATGTTTATAAAACGTTCTTTAAGGTGTGGTGGCACTAAATATCACTCTCACAGGCCTTTTCGTGACTACACTTTATGAAGCAGATGGCAGGGCGAGGCAGGGTAAGGAGGATTTTGGCACAGCCACTTTACTATACATCCTCTGGGATTTTACTGTTTCAAATTTGGCTCAAATTGGGCCACGACTTGGGCGAGACTGAGGCCAAGAGTTCAAACGCTCTCCTGGCTGCATATTTCAGATGTAATAAAATTAGCAACAAGACAAAACAGGCTGCAGCTTTACAGTAGACTGTACGTCTCGGGCCCCACATGCTAAATGTATCGCACTTCAGAAATATTACCTGCAACCACATGCTGGAAGTAAAAGAATCGTGGAGGGGAAAATGGGACGTTTCTAGTTTAGAGTCGACTTTGAAATCAAGGCCAGAGAGACGAGGTCTGCCTTTGATCTCTCCTTCCAGGCCGACAAGAACAATAACACAATCATTTACCAACATATGAAGTCATGCATGCAAACAAACATAAACCGCAGCACATTTCCAAAAATCTTTTTCTTCACACAATTACTCAGAATTGGTGTTTGCGTGTGTGTGTGAAACAAGATAACTTTTTACTGACAAAACTATTTTCAAAGATGTAATTCAAGATATCATTTCAATATAAGTAATCACCACAGAAGTAATTAAAGCGGTGACAGGATAAGAAAATCACTTTGTCTACTTGAGAACCTGGCGATTCTTTTTTTTTTTTCTCCCTCGCCTGAGGCCTGCCAAGAAGAAATGACTCATTTGCAACAATTTCTTCGTGTTGGGAGACGTGGGGGGAAAACCCTTAGACAAAGGAATGAAATGAGTTGTTTCCCCACTCTGAAACGGAGTCAAACACAGCCAGCCTACAAAAAAAATCCACTCATCTGATGCTTTTTAAATACAACAAAGGAGTGGAGCCAAGGTGCCTAACTAAACCTGTCAAATTGGCAGCATGTGCCTGTGTCTGGAAATGCTTTTCTCTCTAGTAACAACTCCCGGGAATTGTGGACTTTTCTTGTGTGAGACTAGAAGAAATCAATCAGCACGAGTGAGTAACACACTCCAGTGGTTTTAACAGTTAATATCCTGATGGCTCAGGCTGGTGCACACAGGAAATCAGCTACCAACCTGGTTAAATATTGCTTGCTTGGGCTCTTTACACAGGCTCCCCTTCAACCTTATAAAAAACACACTAAAAATGAAAACTGTTGCAAATTTATAAGAAGAAACATGCTTTTTTTATTCACCCACTACACACATCAATTGCTGATTGCAAGGTTTGAACCTGGTGTTTCAATGCGCTAAAATAATGACATACAAAGGCGGGAATCTATGATGAAGAGTTTAATATAACATGTTATGAGAATACAGTGTGTTTCACTGCCAAGATTAAATCACAAAACTTCTTCATTTATGACAAATGGCTTCTTATGGCAACGTAAAGCTGCTCTGATCAATTGGTTTGTATATTAAAATAGGTCAAATCAGTTTGAATGGGAAACAGGTCGCTCATAGTGATAAATTAAGCAGCAACCTCTTGGGCTTTATGACAAATGAAGCTTATGCTGAAGTGCCAAAATTGCAGTTCCTTGGACAGCCACTTGAGGCTGGCCTCGAAAGTAATCAAACCCTATTGACATCCATGTTAAAATGCCCTCTATAGCTAATTTCCCTTTTTCTGAGAACTGTACGGGTGTGAATTTTGATATAACAAACATGTTTATATTAACATATTAAGTCTTTAAGTTCTGCATGATTAAGGGGGGTGGCAGGTGGTTGATGTCACACATACGCAAATTTAATGTTGGCAATATTCCCTTCCTGTTAACTTTCATTTTATGCAAGCATCATTCTTTAGATGCTAATTATGGAAAAATTCACAGATATGTCTAATAGGCAAGGCAAGGCAAGTTTATTTGTATAGCACAATTCAACACAAGGTAATTCAAAGTGCTTTACATACACATTAAAAACAGCAAGACACAATTGAAAACAGTAAAAACAGTCAATTAAAACAGGGAAATATAAATAAAAGTATAAATAGGATAAGATACAGCAGGATAAAAAAAGAGATAAAATAATAAAAAGCACAAGTCAAACATTGTGTAGTTAAAAAGTAAGGGCAGTAGAGTAGAGCAGATAAGTGTTAAAGTTAAGAGTACGCTTCAGTAAACAATAGTGTTTTTAGTCCTGATTTAAAGGAGCTGAGCGTTTGGGCAGACCTCAGATCTACAGCTAGTTTGTTCCACAAGTGAGGAGCATAATAACTGAAAGCTGCCTCACCCCGCTTAGTTAAAATAATAAAGGGATAAAATAATAAAGATCAAAGGTCAACTTCACTGTGACAATGTGGCAATATTCTGCAAAAACATTTTAACACCGTAAGAAAAGCATGCTTCTCACTGAAAAATTATTATTTGAATCATATGTCAATTTAACGATAACTTCCATTTCACCAAAAAATGACAATTATTACCTTTTGTTCCATTTCTTAAAATTCTTTACTACATATTTGAGTCCAGACAGACATGGATGTATGCATGGATGTAACTTGAGTATACAACCATACAATAATATTTTGTTGCCTTAGTTAGTCAAATAAGTAAGAATCAAAATCAGAAATGCTCAGCAGAATCAAAAACAAACACAGAATTGATTAAATCTTAGCAATACCTAACCCTAACCTCACAGTCACGCACAGGCCATACTGATATGTACACACACACACACACACACACACACACACACACACACAGACAGACAGACAGACACACACACTCACACACACACACACACACACACACACACACACAGACACACACACACACACACACACACACACACACACACACACACACAGTGAGCAAAAGCAGGCTGGCTGTGTTTACTGTTTAGCCCTGCGTGTTGATGTGATGAGACACCCAGGCTGATAACACAGGGCCAGAGGTACTGCCGCTCCCTGTTTGATCTCAGGCAAGCCAAGGCCGGCTGAGGCTGGGCAACGGGCACAGACGGAGGAGCGGGGTCAGCGAGGTGTGCTGTGTGCTTGATTACAGACTGGATGGGGGCCCCGCGACCTCTTAGCGGGTCAGCTCTGACCCCTGACCCTGACACAGCAGGCACCGACGCACTGCTCAATGCTTTCTCCAATAACACAGTGGGATGAAAGGAGTAGCTGTGTGCGCTGAGAGGACTGCACCACTTCCCCTTTGGACCTGAAGAATGTAGCACAACACAGCAGCGCACAGTGGAGGACGGCTGGTGGTGGAGCTTGGCCAGCCTCTGGACATATGTAGCCCTTGCGCAATAAAAAGAAGCCTTGTCATGCCTCTCTAACCTGATCAATTACACCAGTCAAGACCTTGCCCTTTCCCACAGCGTAACAGAAGGGAATACCTTGAAACTTTCACTTAGAAGAGGACAAAAAACTGTGAAAGATGTGCCTTTTTCTTTTGTCCTCTATGAAATATTTGAGCAACCACTGTGCTGTTTTGTATAAGTTCCTTTAGATCATTCTCTCAGCACACATAGAGTTAAACGATGGCCCCTATCAACAATAGAAACCCAAGGTGCCAATGGGCAAGCTCAGCAGATTCCTGCACCTGACAGTCCGCTGCAGAGAAGGTGGCCGTCCCAGCTGGGCGAAGTTTGTAGGTAAACACCCTCGCCATTAATTTCCCTGAAGGCACCTGGGTCAGCCAAGTGTTAATCTGCCCATTAGTCTTCAGGAGTGACAGCAGGACAGGGCTGCATGCACACACACACACACACACACACACACACAAACAGGAGAAAGGCTGCCTGTCATGATATTATAGCCCCGGAGGATTTTTCTTTTGGCTGCATTGAGGCAACACATGCAAGTATCAGTGTGTGGAGAAAAAGTCAAAAGAAGAGATAAAGATTGTGTCTGTGCATGTGCATGTTTGTCCAATGTTGTCCACGGATGATGGCGGCATGCGAGCACTCAGGTTTTTGAAGCTCTGAGAATGTAAGTTAATACCGTCTCGCCTGTGAGCGTGAGCCAAGTCTGAAGGGAAAAGTGATCCCTAACTCTCCCTCTCTTTCTCTGAGGAGCTTACTCAGTGTTTCTCTCTTTTCTGTCAGCTTCACTGGCTGGCAAGGATAGAAGGGTGGAGTCAGGTGCCACTTGGTGTGAATCATTCTTTATCTCCGTGAGTAAGACAATAGAGGAGTCTGCCGATTGGATTTGGTAATCTGTACAGTGGGTGGAGGAGTGGATCCTCATGAGGAAACTTGTTTTTCAAGTACATTGTTGCAAATGTGGTAATGCTGCAGCGTTAGCTCCATCCGTGGATGGCAATGTAGGTCAATTGGTTAGTCCAACACTTTGCTTGAAATCTCTAAAAAACGATTGCATTGATCACGTTTAATTTTTGTATTTGTGACCTTTCTTCTAAAGCACCACCAGCAGATACAAGTTTTTATTTATCCAGTAAAATATCTCAACGGTACGACACAGATTAGCACACACAGCTCGAGCTCCCAGATGATAAATCCAAATGACTTTGATGATCCTCTGTCTTTTCCTCTAGCACCGTCATGAGGTTGACGTTTGTGGTTTTGTGTAAAAATTTTATGGCTATAATATAAGGCTGGGATACTGAACCCAAAGATATATAGTCCAATGAGAATTGTTCGCCTTGCACATACAACAAAAACTTTTTCAAACTTCCAGTTGTACTTTTGTGGTATGCAGCCCAAGGGACTTTTTCGCTGTCATCACATCCAGTTCTATTGTATATCTATGGAACTTTCTCAACAACTGTAGTATGGATTGGTATGAAATCTAGCGCAGTCAAATCCCCCTCTGGGTTAATCTTAACAACTTTGGTGATCCCCTGACTTTCCTTTTAGCACCAACATGAAGTAAAAATATAAATTTGTCCAATTTTGGTCAATAAGTAAATATGCATGCTAACACTGAGATAGAGAGCATTGTCATTGTGCAAGCTGTTCTCATGAATGGTTTGTAACATAAAGAAATGCACTGGAGTTTTTAACTATTTCAGTAGAGCAACAGAGGTAGTGTCCCCCAGTGTTTGTGTCCCGTTGGAAATTTCCTTCCATAGATATGTCTAATTAGTGTCACATTGTACATCACCAACATAACTACGTCAAGTAGATATGTATAGAACTGGTTATTTTGACTCTAACTCTGTTCTTTACTCAGTAGTTATGGTGCCTAAATCTTACCAAGTTGTTCCATCTCACAACGAAAACAATGTGTTTAAAACAGTGACAGTTAAATACTGCGGTTATGTTTCATAGGATATCATATGAAACACAATGCATATATTTTTATGTAAGAAATTGTACAAAGCATTCATGAGAATATGTTGCATTGTGAGCATGTTAGCATGATGAAGTTTGCAGCTGTGCAGCATTGCAGAGCTGCTAGCACGGCTGTAGACTCCATTTCTATTTTATAATTTATTTCACAGGTGTATCATGATGTTTGTCACCTTGCCTGTATTTTCAGATTTACTGCTCTCTCTTTGTACACTCTGGCACCACCTTTCCAAATTGGACGCAACCAAAATATATACATTGCTTGACAAATTCCCCTCCTTTTCCATCAAGGAGATAATTTCCTTTTAATGACAGTTTGTCTGAGACAGCCTCCTGACAGCATTGCCATAAATCAGCAGATCACACGTCTGCCCTTCTCTTCCTTATTTTACCCCCAAGACACTTTCCTTCCCCTTCAAGAAGGTGACTCATCCTCCACCAATCAAAGAGCAGCACAAATAATCACTCACCTCGGACCTCCCCTGTTTTTGATTTGCACGTTTGATAAATGGTGTCTCTTCTCGGCTTTAATTGCCAGCTCTTTTCATCATAATTTGATGTTTGTTTCCTGTCGTTTTCTTGGAGATGACTGCGAGTGCAAGGGCTATAATTTCTACATCAAGGAAGTTGTTATGAATGACTAGCAGGTGGAATAGACAGGGATTTCACCACTGAAACTCACCTGGCAGGTGAATTTAGGAACTGATATTGACAAATCATCACACCGAATGGGCGGACGCTCACACATGCAGACATAGAAACGCCCACACATGCACAGCACAAAGCAGGAACGGGAGATAATTAGGGTAATTTCTGTTTGAAGTATTGTGCATTGCAATGAAAATAGAACAGATAAAAGATGAGACAATAATAGATCTAAAGAGGACCTTGACTGAATGTTGTTCCAACAAAGAGCATTTTGTTTGACACAATTCATATTGTCTACTAAACTGATATGCTCTACCAACTTTATAAAAGGGGGGAAAAATATAATATAAAACAAAATATGCTTGATATGCATTATGTTCACCAACACTTTGTATCTCACCACGATGTGTAGACCATTAACATATTTATTTCCTTCCTTAGACTGACTGCCGGGTTTTAAGGAGGGAGACGAGGAATCGAAATCCGCTGATGATAAATTATGCTGTGTGTATTGATATATTCCTTCCTTATATAACATGCAAAATGTAGTATCTAAAGTGAGAGACAACTGAATTCAGGTCACAGCGCAGCAGGAAATCTTCCTTTTCATGTGAGATCCAGAGGGGTCAGTCTTATGAACTCATTAGGAGAGAAATGCTAATGTAGCTGTGTTTTTTTTTCCTACTCCGCTCCTTCCTTCTCTCTCTTTTCTCTCCACTTCAACTTTCCTGGTTATTTTAACAACCGGGGCTGCGATACAATGAGCCTCACCGGAGAAAATAATGTATTTTTCAAGAGAAAGTGTGTAAGGTGGTTCTGACAGCGTCTTCATTAGAGAGGCTGTCGTCCACCGCCTTGTCATCAAGTCGCTAAACTAGAATTACTACACAGCAGACAAAGCCTCATCTTTATCTATGCCGGCTTATCTCTGATGCACTGATTCAACTGCTGCATACAATATTAATTTAAAAGTGAAAAAAGTAAATCTATATTGGTCAGTGAAATATGTACATCGCTGTTGTATCCTGGTGAACGAATGACCCCTCCTCACTTCTCTGCAGCAGTCTCCCATCATGCAGCAGAGGCCATTAAATAATGAATCTCTCACTCACCCACAAGTTCTACTTCACTTTGCAACACAAGAATATGAAGTTACAGTGAAGGTTTTTTGTTTAGATTATATTGCAATTTTTCATGCAGGAAACACAAACCTAATTTTGATAGCCTCTTGTTTTTGCAGAAACTAATGCATCATATGAAACATTTTGTTATGTAACATTTGCAATAATGTGATATATATATATATATATATATATAGAGAGAGAGAGAGAGAGAGAGAGAGCGAGCAGATACGTGTATTGGATTACTTTTCTACTTCATTCTCTTACATTTGCACCTTGAATATTTTCATTCAGCTAACCTTTATGCAATTGGAGTGTCTGGGGATACCTTCACCCTCACCTGCCTCATACCAATGGACTGTTTGTTTATTATGATTCAATTTTCCAGCTTTTATTGTTTCGGATATTTCTTTGGAGAGTAAGAGTGCCTGTTTACATCTTCATTGACCACTGTTTCTTGCAGATATTGCTGTTCCTTCCTTATCGTCCACCACTGCTATGTGTTAAATAATTAAAACAAAACAAAAAACATTTTTTTTGAAAAAAGGTATTTTTGCTGTACTTCCAAACTAGTTATAATTGAAATGGTCATCGTTCACCATGAACTGAGCAGAATGAACAGAAAAGACCATACAGCATTGTCACAACACCAGAAAAAGGAAGATATTTCATGTATTCTATTATAAGGGCTATGAATTAAGAGACTGGATTTTATTTTTTGTCCAAAAATTAATTCACAGACAAAAAAATACAGAAATGTTATCCTGATTGGTGCATGTCTTAGATTAGTTCTAAACTTAAATTACACAAATTCAAATAGAGTTATTTGGGATTTAGAAAGGGATGTACCCTTCCCAAATCCATTGACATGACAATACTTTTTTGCTGCACAAAAAGTATTGTCATCAGCAATCATTCATCAACATATCTTAGGAAAATCTGTTGTATTTAAGCATGTTATGAACAGAAGTGCCATTTTCTCAGATCAGCTTAAAATCTAATGTTTGATAAATGCTAATTGGAATAGGAAACATCATGAAGTGTCAAGGTGATAAAGCAACATTATTTGTTTGCTTAGTTGTTAAAGAGGAATAGAGGTTTAAAGAGCCCAAACAGAACATTAGGATTAAGGTTGGTATCCTTATGTTGCTTTTCATAATATCTTACAATGCCAATAAACCAAAGCCAAAACTCAAACATGAATCATTTAGTCCTGTGATTTATTTAATCTGTTTCATTTTTCACAGTTTGGATCTCTTCACCTCTTACCTCAGGCCCTGCAGGCCTGCACTGTCTCTTTTTAGTATCTTAATAGGCCTACCAAAAATCGTTTTCTCCCCCCTCTTGATTTCCCCCTTTTCTCACAATTTTATGATTAAAACCATATCCAAGGTGAATGCTGCAAAAGACACGGAATAAAAATATATTTCAAGGCAATGAGGGCTGTTCCTAGCGTGGTTTTAGGGTTGCTGGTGGATGAAGGTAGCATCATTTCACATCGTGCCAGAAAAAAGTGGCGGATAATTAAATTAAAAGAAGTAATTAAGCAGAACCGATACTTTCCACAGAGCAGGAAGGGGAAAAGAGTTTATACCTTGTATAACATTTTTCTTCTTCTGATTTCTTTTGGCTGGAAACAAGAAATATAATGTTAAAGGGTTTTATTTTTAATGAAAGGTTTGGTTGTTCGGGTCTGCCTGTGTGAAATCTTTCTAATTAACTCGTGTGTTGGTGCCTGTATCCTTCGTGCGTGCGTGCGTGCGAGCTCGCGCGTGTATGTGTGAATGTGGGCGCGTGTGGAAGCGCGCGCTTTCCGCTATACTCTGGTATGCAGCCAGTCTCGGCTCTTTGAATCCACACTCTGCTCCAAAACCCAAAAGCCTTTGATCTTTTTCTTTTTTTTTTGCTGTCTCCTTACCCGGAAGAGAACCCCTTCTCTCTCTCTCTCTCTCTCTCTCTCTCTCTCTCTCTCAGCTGGGATGAACGCACACGTGGAAATGTTGGCCCGGCTCCACAC
Organism: Centropristis striata; assembly: GCF_030273125.1. Taxonomy (NCBI): domain Eukaryota; kingdom Metazoa; phylum Chordata; class Actinopteri; order Perciformes; family Serranidae; genus Centropristis; species Centropristis striata. The sequence goes on along the minus strand of NC_081517.1, from coordinate 38,076,749 downwards.
TCGGACCAAATTTAGTCATACAAAGGGAAGAGGGAGAGAGAGAGGAGGAGGGAGGGAGGGGTGGAAGAGGGAGGTGGTGGTGGTGGTGGGGAAACCGGGCGGGGGGAGTCGGGGATGAAAGAGCCAGCCGCCGCAAGATCAAAGGCAGCCGCGGCTCCGCCCCGCTAACCCCACCTCCGCGCTTTATAAAGATCTGCCTCCCCATCCCAACTTTGATTCTCACGCAATCTCTCCCTGCTCAGACAGACACAGAAAGCACACCAGTTCTACTGCCTCTTTTTTTGTTTATTTTCTTTTTTCTGTTTCCTATATTTTCCCATGAAATATCCGAGTCTGAGTTCTTTTAATCTCCCCCCCCCCTCATATGTCCAATGCTAGTTGTGTTTTTTATTATTATTATTATTATTATTATTATTATTATTATTTTACATAAATGTAATTCTTAATTAAATACACAATGCATTTATTTTATCTGTACTTGTGTGTGACCCCCCCCCCCCACACACACACACACACATACACACATTTTTTTATTCATGTGTGAGTGCTAATAATGAATGGCAATATATCTGAACAAATGTTTCATCCTTGCATCTTCGATTAGATGGTTTTAGACGAGTGTGTGACACTGAAAACTTCAAAAATAATTAGGGGTTGCTAACATGCAAAAGTTTTGATACCCCTTGGCCTTTTCCCAGTTAGAGAATAACCCTTGATACCCCTGGCCTATTTCGTTTAACCGTTATATCACATTTGTTATCTCGCAAGTGTGGCAAAATACTTAAACGTGACATTATGCTGCTGGAGACCAATAGCATAAATTTGATATTTGCACATGTTGTTATAAAACATAAAAAGCACTAGAAAACCGCAAGGACTCCCCTTGATATTGTCAATACAAAACAATTCAAAGAGGTAAAAAAAACCCACACACACACACACACACACACACACACACGCACTCCCTCTGCCCCCCAATGTTGCTGAATAAATAGGCCTACAAAAAACATAAATGATAAATCTATTTGAAGCTTTTGAATGTTAGTGAAAATTAATATGTCTGATTTCTACACCCCTTAATACTTCTTTTTTTTCTTATAATTTGGGAGCCTTGGTGTATTGGGCTACTACAGAAAATAACGCTATTGCCAATTCTTGCGTTACTTAACTTCTTTTGCCAAACAAGCGTAGGCTCGTCTTGTTTTCCCTCTCCATTTCTTTCGTAATTTTTATTTATCGTGATTGTTTTTAACCCATCACACAACGCGCGTGTCAGCCTCGCCGCTTCTTTCCCTTTTCTTCTTCTTCTCCTTCCTCCTCTTCCTCCTCCTGTCTGCCCATTTGTTGTGAGCTGTGTATAAATCTTTCTCTCAGGAGGAGTGTCAATCGGTGCGGTGTCAATCAGAGCCTCGGTTTCCCTTTCATCTCTCCTTCCTCCCAATGACTGAAGAGGGAAAGAGGAGGAGGAGGAGGAGGGAGGGAGCACAGCTACATTACCAACACACACATACACACACTGGTTACATTACACTGTGGAAGCAGTGCGGGAGCAGTGGGAAGTCGCTCCACGGCGTTTTTCCCTCTTTACCCTTCTTTTTCTGATTGTTTTATGACTTTTGCTTTTATCCCTCCTGCGTTGAGGATGTATTTTTGAATCATGAAAGCGGCGTACTGCGTTGCTTGTTGTCTTCTCTAAGTGTTAAAACTGTGTTTTCTTCCAGTTGCACATCCATCAGTTACCTTTTCACCTCCAGACGGTGTTTTGGTTTTGTTAGCCTACTTTTTTTTCCCCACTTTGAAGGACGACACGGCTTCTCCACTGACTGGACCACCGAGGAATTAATATTTCTCAGTTTTGTAAATGCACTTTTTAAACATTTTTTTTTTTACTGGACCATATCCGTCGTCGGTTGTGTGTGTTGACTGAAAAACTAGTGATGAGATTTTAACTCGTGGTTCGTCTTCCCTTTTTTATTTTTTCCTCATGACATTGAGGCGTGCACCGGACTCTCATTCTGAGCCTTCACATGTCAAGTTTTTCGTGTGTGAGTTACTAGTCTTTTTAGTTTAAACACTCGTGGTGAGAAAAGGACGCCGACAAGCAGCCACTCTCCTCCTGTTGCTTCAGTAAAAAGACACCGGCAGCGTGTTTGCACGCCGCTTCCTCTCCGAGTGACTCACGGTCGACGCTCCGGTTAAAGAGGGGGACGTTTAGGCTACCCACTCATTTCTGGGGATTTTAGTGGGAGTTTTCCCCTCTGTAGTTTCGGACAGTGCTGGCGTGTGTGTCTTCAGTTTTCTTGGTGAAACAAACAGAGTAAAAAACAAACAAACAAACAAACAAAAAAATGCCTCAGTTATCAGGCGGCGGCGGAGACCCGGAGCTGTGCGCCACAGACGAAATGATCCCGTTCAAAGACGAAGGAGACCCGCATAAGGAGCAGATCTTCGCCGAGCTCAGCCACTCGGAGGAAGAGGGAGACCTGGCAGACATCAAGTCATCTCTGGTCAACGAGTCAGAGAGCAGCCCCAACAGCAACAGCCACGATGTAAGTAATGTGTTTGACTGATGTGGTGGATGATGAGGAAGAGAGGAAGGAGGGTATCAACTCTGAACTCCCATCAGAGAGATGAAACGGCCTGCATCAAGCCTGTAAACAAAGTTTTTTTTTTATCCTCTTAATCATTTAAAGATCTGGTTTTCATTTAGCTTTTGGCACTTTTTTTATTAATTTATTCTGTGTGCCTGAATGCTTTGACAGCTTTAAAAACATGGCTGCTGCTTTAAAGAGCATTGAGAATATGGCAAAATTGAATTTCCTCTTGTGTAAAACAGCTCAGTTTTACAATGTTAAGCTTTTTTTTTTATCATCAAGATTTATCTCAAATTTAAAAAAAAATACACACTGAGTTCAGGTGCATTTATAGCCTCCTTTGTGGTATTTAAAAAAAAAATGTTTTAAAACATTAATAACACTCAATATCTGCAGGTGTACAGACTTCACCCCTCCAGAAACGTCTCCACATTTTACATCTTACACACCAAATTTTCAGAAACAATAAAGGCCTAAATGCACACTTGAACATCTGTGGTAGATATAGTTTTTTTTTATTTTGTTGTGAAATTTGAAAACAAAATAATAGAAAAAAGATTTTAAGATGTAAGAATTGAGGCCTTTTGTGCTGGCTGTGATAAGTAGGCTAATAGCTGTGTTTGCAGAGGTGCACCATAACCTTCAGCAGCTGTAAACACTAGCACATGAAACTGTTTAGCACACATGGCTTAAAACCGATTCACTAACAAGATTATTCATTTTGGTCAAAGTTCACAGCTTATAAAACACATCTTTATCTAAACGTCATATTTTTCAGTTGCCAGGATGTTTATCTATTTTTAATGTCATTCTCCTATTTCATTAGTGTTGTGTTTGTTATTATTGCATGCTTTATGGTTGAGAAAAATATTAATCACATTTAAAGCTGCATTTGATTTTTTCCATCCTTACTGCTCAGATTAAAATCAGGCAAATCACAGGAAATGAAATGTGCACATAGCATCTCAATGGAAGAATTATTAATTATAATGCTTCTAAAATTATTATCGGCATGCTTTGTATACCATACTTGAAAGATGCCATTTTATTAGCAAACGGAGTAGTCATGAAACACAGTCAAAATTAGCTTTTTAATTTTTTCTGCATCCGTCTCCCCGTGCACCGACCTCAGGATGCAGGCTGCAGCTTCCCCCATCACAAAGTTAGTCGGCTGTTTTTGTCATTAACCGCAGCGTTATTGAAATTTCGGGCACATCTTGAATGAGACTGTACACATTCACCACCCAAATGTCCTAGAGACGCACGAGACAGAGGCTGAATGTTAATTAGGAATCCAACGAAGTTCCCTCGCTCAGCTTGAAGCCATCCTGAGGGGTCTGAACTCCAAAAAGAGGTCCTCTTCCCAATTCTGATTCAGAAACAGAAAGGAAATGGTGTGCGAAAAAGCAGACGACCCCCCCCCCCCCCCCCTTCTTCTTTTTTTACATTTTTTAAAGCAAAACCTGTCTCCACCATTTTCTATTTTCATGGGATGATTTTATTTCACTCTATACAGAGGCTTTTAATTTGTAACGAAAATACACCCCATTTATTTGAAATTAGAATAAACTGAGAGATGAAATTGAGAGTGGACCTGTGCTACTGAAAACAAGTTAATTTATAAGCTCCTTAAGGACATGAAGCTTAATTAAGTGGTTCTTTTGAAGCTTTGATGCAGGCTGCTCCATCACCTCTCTATAGATGGTAGCGTGTGTGTTTTTGTGTGTGTGTGTGTGTGTGTGTGTGTGCATGCTTGTTCTGCTTTGGTGACAAGCAAAAGGGACGGCATTTGTCCCAGCAGTGTTTGTGGGTGTCTGACCGTATCAGCATGTTTGTGTGTGTAACTGCATTTGAAGGCCCATTTTAATTGATTCACCTTCATTTTAAATTTTTTTTTTTACTATTTCTTTTTCTTTTCTTTCTTGTCTTTTTTTACAGGCAGCTAGACAGTCCCAAATACCGCAAGATTCATATCATGAAAAACACAGAGATCATTCGGAAGATGGTAAGTGACATCGCCTTGAGCAAGAGCTCGTTAAATCAGCGTGCTTTATAGGACAGCTGGCGTGCCATTTAGCTGCAATAAGCCCCGGATTTTCAGAATAATTCGCTGCAGCTTGAGAAGTTGAGGTTACAAGGGGACAGGGTGAAAAAGTGGCACCTTGTTTCCTCCCCACACAGAAGTGATCAGTCACACTCCTGCGCTGTTGGACCTCCTCTTATCAGAGTCCCTGCTCCTGCTGCACTCGGACAGATAATGTCTGATCCAGGTCTAGTCAGGGCATGCTGCACCTTCATGGATACCTGTTACCTACCTCGTAGATGAGGGTGCCTGCAGAGCCAAAGATGAACTGAAAGGAGGATGCACATTTCATGTTTTCATTCTCAGATATGACACATGTGGCACAAGCCTACAAATGAAGATAACTCAGAAAAACAAGTCTATCTCTTGTGTTTCTTATTAGGCAATTACCCCAATAAACTATTTCCCCACATACATCAGCTAAGTGTCGCATGCAACATGTTGCTGCTGCTCGCTTTGCCCTGACCCCACTCCTGCAGGTCATCATTAGGGCTTTGTGGAGGAGTGTGTCTCCGCTTTGTTCCCCTTTCGCTCCTGAATAGAAACCCTCAAACCAAACACTGGCTTTCTTCACAACAAGATCCACGTTGCCATCAGGCTGTACACCACAAACACTCCCAACCCCCCGGCCTTATTACGCAGCGCGCAAGTTGAGTGGCGAGTGTCGCAGCATTGAGGCCTCTTGTATAAAGCTCTCCCCCCTCTCTCTCTCAGGTCAAAGGATAGTGGAACAGTTGGGGCGTCTCCTGTTTTGACACAGTCTGTATGTTCTTCTAATTGGTGCTAATTGGCACAGAGGGGCTCCATTGTTCCTCTGTATAATACGACCCTCCTCTCCAAGACGGGAAGAAAGGGCACAAACAAAAGGCCGAGGAGAAATGGGGCACGGGTTAAAGCGATCGACAGTGATATCATTACAGCATCAAAACAGGCAGGCGAACTCTGTGCTCAGCTTTGTCATGATTACTGCTCTGATTTATTGACTGAAGCACATTCAGAATATGTCTTTTTATTAGATTTATTTATGTGATTAAAGCCCTATTGTTTTGAGACATTCAAAGAGTTCTAATGTTGATAAATAAAAAAATGTTTCATGTAAGCCTTTAGCAATAATGGCCACTTTTTAATCTCAATTTTTTTTTAATCAGGAAAACTCCAAGACCTGTATAGTAAAGGTCATCCGTACCAGGGCTACCCAGGCTACATCATGATGAGCAACATGAACGACTCCTACATGAACAATGGCTCCATCTCACCGCCCATGCCCAGAACGGTCAGTACCAACTCATTATTTATTTTAATTTTGTTTTTAAAAGTCAGTTTAATTCTTATGAAATCATGACATGAAACGCTGTTGATGCAACAATGAGCGCGAGCCTGATCACCTGAGAGTAAACATGTCAAAACCACTTCTAGCTTGAGGAAGACAAAACAAAAAATGAGCCAAAGATCTCAACATCACTGTTAGTGAATCTATTTGAAAGTGCACCAAGGTGTCACCTTTAACAACTTTGAGTGGCAAGTGTATATAAAGTGAGAAAATAAATTGCTGACAATTTGAATTGGGGGTGAGAAAAATCACTCTAGAATCAATGTTACTTTATCGGTGTATTTGAGGCGTGTCATGTTGTCTTCTCTGACGTTTTTTGACGATTTTTTTAAATTCAGTTTTTACACTGTTAGTTGTTGCTTAAAGTGCTGGTTTCACACTACATATTGACTTTGTTCATTAATCCGCTTGTTGAATCAAAAGAACAAACATGGAGGATGATGATAGACCTGCAGAGATTTAACCTCATGCTGTACCTGCTCAGGAGAAACTGAAGTCCAGGCACTGAACACAGTTTAAAACTCAAACTAAAGTTAGATGTTGTAAAAGCTGTTTGTAAACTCTATTATAGTAATTCAACATGTTCTGGTAATTTTACATATGGCAGACAGAGGAAGAAGGAAACCTGTTGCTTTACCTGCCCACACACTCTGCTCTGCTGTCTCAGTTTTAAAACAGCCTAAATCAAATTCAATTAAAGAATTGAAGCACATAAAAAGATTGCAATACTTATGGTAACAAATGTTAAGACATGGCAAAATGTGGACTTATTTCTGGCTCTAATTTTGACAGTTGATTTTGTTTTTCACCTTTAAAGTAGGAATTGCCAATATTAGCTGTTCGAGCCTCTTGGATGTGAGAGTTTGCTTATATTTCACTATTTCCAGTCACTGTGAAATGATTGCTTTTGGTTTGGACAAAATGAGCAATTTTAAGATAACTGTGTTATCATCTTGCATGTCCTTGTTGTTATTTATATTATTTTATTATTTTTGAAATGTTCGAGACCAACCAATCAGTAGAAAATAATAGTGATTAGTGCTGTTTTTGTCTTTTTTTGCCTTTGTCTTTTTTTTTTCTTTTCTTTTTAAAAAAAGCTTGTTTAAAGCTTACCAAAGCTCTTGGGTCAAAATGTATGCAGTGTAATATATTATTAAATAAACATTTATTTATTTGCTATTCAAACTTGGACTATGAAGTTTAAATGGGAAAAAATCCCTTCAAAATGAATGAATCATTAAAAAAAAGTTACTGCCCGACAACATAGACCTGAAATGATAAATCTGGGATTAGAATAATTGAAATAATTTATTATAAAAAAGACAGCATTTCAGGTAAGCTCTCATTTATTGACTTACAAACTTAAACCAAAACAACAATGCTTACAGTATTTCTAATGTTTGTGTTACCCTTCTGCACCAGCATTGTTTATACTTACTCCCATGATAACCACATGTGACCGTTGGAAACTGAATGCCTGTCATACTTTCCAGCAGATTAACATAAGATATACAGTATTTTCCCATCTTGTTAAAATCTTAAGTGATGCATGTCTACATGACCCAAGTAAGCCCTCTAATTAGCCCAGCATGACTGAGTAGGCCTGAAGGCAGCATCCCTCTCTGAGGCTGCCCTGCAGAGGAGTTTATAGTCCCGTCCAGGGGTGGCGTGTGTTGTTGCAGATATCGTCCCTGTAATGGTATTAATTTCAGGCCAGCTGCAGGTCTCTCACTGGCGGCTTCCTGTGTCTGTCCCGTTTGCAAATTTCTCCTCTCAAGACAGACATAAAAACGCAGGGCACACCAGCAGCTGTCCACTCTAATCCTGCTTTGTCCGAGTCTCTGTATCACACTCGGGGAGACAACTAGCCAGCCTCAGTCTGGTTATGGTTTGGTGCCTCCATACAGGAAACACTCACACAAGCCCTGGGTTGTTTGTGCTTTTGCAGTGCATACACGCAAGTTTCATCAGGGTAAAGTTGTGAAATGTGAGCTCTGCGTTATTATAAGAATCGGCTTTCAGAGGCAGATGTGATTGTCGGGGGCAGATGCCACATGCTGTGTGCAAAGGAAGTTCATTCACACGCAACTCTATCACGGGATGATGTTAAAATTGCATTGCTTCTCCTCTGCCAAAGTTGCAGAGGGTGAAAGTATGTGACATTGTAGAGAAAACGTGATTACCTCATGATTTGCCCTGTTCAGTTTACAAATAGAGCGGTTTATGAAATGTGGGGTATGAGGCTTTCCAAATTCTGTTTTTATGGCTTGTTTTCTGGTCAATTTTATCGATTATTCCATCACACGCACTAAAAAACTCGTACAGGGTCTGTATGGAGACCAGCTGACTGTATGAGAGGAAATTACCCCTCACTGCAGATGAATTAGGCCAGGCAGTTAGGCAGCATACTCGCTGCCAAAACTTTTAAAGCCCCGCTTTCATTTCATTTACCATGCCTGCTTTTTTTTTTATTTTTTCAGCCCAATTTCCCCCCCTCACCCTGTCTTCAATAAAACGGTAGTCATTTTATATACGTTTCTCTCACTTATCCAATAAAAAAGAGCCAAGGCTTGGTGGAAGGATCACGGAACATGAGTCTTCTGGCTTTCTCACTGATGTCAGCTCGCTGCCTCTGCTGCCGGCCACCGCAGCCACAGTATCTGCAGGCCTGGGATCGGTTTTCACCGAGATCAAAGGCACATTCTCCCTTTCATTCTCTTCCATCCCCAGCCCCACCGCCGCCCCCGATCCCAGTAGTTTAGATTGATTTCCATTGACCATGACATTCCAGCACATGCCGTCCAGTCATGATGGAGCTGCTGGGAGTAGCTGATTGTCAGCAGATTTTAGGGCTTCTAGCTTGATAGGTCGCCTCTGCCACAAGAGCTGAGATTTTGGTGTCAAGATGCCTAATGGTGTTCAGTTGCATATACATGTTGACCACTTCAAAGGGTCTGTGGTGTGTCATATATACCCTCATGTTTACGTAAACCTATAGCTGTTGTAGGATGTGGAGTCTGCAGGGTATCCTGAGCAAAAAATGTGCAGTGAGTTGTTCATCATCACATGATGTGGATCCTTCTCTTAAAAGAGCATGTTTGTTGTGTTCATGATGTTTCTAACTGGTAGTAGCTTGTTATTTCTACATTTAAATGAATAAAAGGGATGTAGATAGATAGATAGATTACTTTATTCATCCCCGAAGGGAAATTCGGTATTCGGATGTTTGGAGCAATAAGGTTAAAGCGGGAAATTAGGTGGTATATTTTAAGTGTCATATGACACCTTAGCTTGTAAAGGTGTTTTTTTTTTGTTTTTTTGTTGGAGCATTTGCGCTGACACTGCGAGAGCAACGTATCATTTTACTGGGGGCCTGCTGTTCGGCTGTAGAAATCAGCTACACCGATTTATTTTAGTTATAGCTTGACTCAAGATTTAAGCCTGTTCCACATGTACGTGGGTAAATTTGAAAACAGGGTTTTTTCTCTTACTATAAAGAAAAACACATTAACACAAGCATCCTTTTAAAAAAACCAATTGAATCACTGCCAAGAGCATGCCAAACCAACACGCGGGGATATATAGTGGGGTCTGCATTGTGGAACTGTTGCATTATGGAGCATTGACCTCAATATAGGGGAAGAGCAAGAGCACAAGTCCTGTTAGCAAGGTTAGAATCAGCAGTATTTTGGCCGTGTCCCAATTGGCCCAATTTATATTTAAACGAAAGGCCAAAACCAGAGAAAGATTCCATGCTTTAAAAGATACTCGTGTCATTTTATTGTGGGACTCTTTTAGGACTATGATCTCTCCTCTCTGCTAATGGTTTCCTGTCACAGGTCTCTGATAAGCTGATGTGAACATGTTAAAAAGTTAAGCCCAGTTAAGCAGATATATGTATGTTCAAGATATTAAATTTCTCTAGAATAAACATAGACAGAAGTAAAGTGACTGTCTTGTCTGTCATCTTGATCTTTCACAGCATTCACTTGTCTACATGTAATGAGTTCTGTTTTAATGGTTGGTGTGTTAAAAAAAAGGAAAAGATGACAAAGATAGTGAAGGTTTGTTTTCTCTCTGACTTCAGTGTCTTTGTGAGCGTTTATATTGACAAATGATACTTTTCCGATCATAATATCCCATAATTATATTGATGATAATGTTCGCCAAGTATAAATCTTCAAAGCATCTTGGATGTCATCAATCCAGATTTGATGTGTGGAAGAAGAGAAGTTCACAGCTTTGAGTTCTATCTTTCATCGAAGTGGTCCAGTAAGTGAGGATATAAAAATGACAGCTTCTAAATAAAGATCAACATGCACGTGATGGAGACATATTTATAAACGACCTGACACCTATTCTCAGCGTCTGTTGCTCTTGTCACAAAACATTTAGTTAAAATCAGAAAAAAAGCTCCTCTTATGGGTTAGAAACAAACCCTCCAGCCTCTGAGCTCATGACATGCTATGAAACCCTTTGCAAAGACTCGTAAATGCATGGTTGACAAGATAACGACACAACTGCGTGTTCTAAAATGTTGATAGTGCAGAGATACAGTACAAGGTTTTTCACCTGGCTGTGAGGATGAGTTGTGATCTCCAGCTGCGTTGGAACAGTCTTGAGCAACAGCTTGGGGAGAGGATCGGATAGAATCGTTTTTTTTTTAGTTTCGCTGCTGTGGTTGGGGAGTTAAGAGAGCTCCCTCTCCTTTTGCCGTGCACTCTTTTTTTTTTTTTCTTTCCCTTCCCTTTGGACCCTCAATTGCAGATCCTCATGGCGAGAAAGAGGGGGTGTGGGGGGGGTGCAGCGCTGTACTTTCCTTTGATGTAGTGGGAACGTGACGGATCTGCTAGCCAGTGTCTCGCAGCGTGGAATCACTAACCCAGGCTTACCTAACGGGATTTGGTAGGACCGCTCTGGTGTCCCTCAGTGCCATGTGTGTCCTGAGCTCATGCCCCCAGCACTACCGTGGAAGATCCCTGTTAAAGAGAACACTGCATTTACCAGCAGCCTTCCATGTCCACACATAATGTTCTAGATGGCAGCTTATGGCAGCTTCTGTAGTTTTTTAAAGTGTTACTATAGGGTGGACATGCTGTGTGAAGTTTACCACAGTTAATTGCAGCATTTTGTCTTTAAGTAGCTGGACTACATATGATCATCCCACTGACAGCTCATTTTCTATAAGTACAGCTCTGTCTCTATTTATAGTCCAGTCTAAAAAAAGAGAAAGAACTAACTGTCACAACATAGAATTATAATTACCTAATTTAATGCTATAAATACCAAATCAGTACATATCAAAGAGTCACGCTGACATTGATGTCATCTGCTGTGCAGCTCTATCACACGGTGAAATGTGTGTATGTGTGTGTGTGTGTGCACATGAAGGACAGCAGCAGGGACCTCACAGAAGAAACACTTGGCGGCTCAGACTCTTTGTAGTGCTGCTGGGTCGTGGTGTTTTATAAACAGCACCATTAACGCCAAGGTTCCTTTTTGTCCGTTCGCTGTGTGCTGATGCTGGTTGACACATTTGCTCCATATGCACGGCGCTAATGACGCCATGTGGTTGCAATCAACCTTATCACTGTGTTTCATCTTGTTAAATGGAGCTCAGCAGGGTGATTGTCTACCAGGAACGAGAGATATGCATTGTTGGGGAAGATGGATGAGAACCCAAAAATAAGAAGATTGAGGGTTAAATTGGGTTTATATTACATGCTGAGTAATTTGAGTAGAAACATGGTGTCTTTTCTGTCTATACTATACTTCTTTTTTTTTTCTTTTTTTTGTTGATACTCTTAAGACATATCATAAAAATATATTTTTTTAAATTTGTGTTTCTGAAGCATTATTTTAGTTGTGCTAACACATTGAAACTGATATGCTAATTTTAAGGCAATGTAATTACATGAGAAAAAGAGAGAGCAAGCAGTAGATACGATCAGAAACATCTGGCTAAAAAAAGAAGTGATGAAGATAAAAGACAAGGCGTGGCAAAATGGCATATCAGGATAACAATATATATCACAACATAGCATGGTTTATAGAAAATAACCACATGGTGAAGGCTATTTTGTAGCGTCGTCAAAAGAAACTAAATTTTGTCATGACGGAGTTTGACCACTAGTTTATTGACACTGCGGTAGAAGCAATATATAAAGTGTATATGCTACACATTTTTTATATGATTTTCACGATATATGTCATCATATCACCTGTCCTTAATAAAAGGCAGCTAAAGATTGACAATAAAATAATTAGGTGTTCAAAGTGATGAAAATGTGTGTTACTATAGGCGTGTGTGTGTGTGTGTGTGTGTGTGTGTGTGTGTGTGTGTGTGTGTGTCCTGGTTGTGAGCATGTCATGCAGGCGCACACTTAACCCCAGTCGTTTATTTTGGGCATGTGTTCCTGCTCAAAGCGAAGCACTCATAGATGATGGCACTTTCTTCGCTCCCCATCCTCCCACTGAATTGGATGAAGCTTAACCAATCAAGCGGCTCTGCCTGGAGCCAGCCAGTCAGGCTTCCACGGGCAGACCGCCGCTCAAGCCCGCAGCACCTGCTCAGAGTGCTTCACTCTTCACCAGCAGCCTGCCGCCGATCTCCAGGGGTCAGCGGAGGGCCTCGCCAAAGTTGTCCCTCATGCCCAATTGTGTTTGAATGGCCTGGGTGTGGACTTCCTGTAAGGGAGGATCAGAAGCCGAGCGGGGAGGGCGGTGTGCGCACGTGTGGAGTGTTTTTGTCAATTTGTTGAGAAACTGACGTAATTGTTGGTGATGTTATGACTCTGCTTAGTTAAATGGGATAGTGGGTGAAGTGGTTGTCTCCTGGTTGTGTTAGCTTCAAAATAGGGGTGTAACGCTACACAGCAGTCATGTTTTCTGCAGTTTCAGCGTAAATAAATAATATCTAAAGCATAAAAATATGTTTTTATTTTTTTTACTTTTGAACGGACAGAGCAAGTGTCTTGGTGGGGAATGAGGTAACATTTTACCCACTGGCAATTTTAATTTTTTTATGATCAAAATAGTTCAGCAACAGGTCACAGCAAGCTATAAAAGTGAAAAGGCATCTCTCTCTCTCTCTCTCTTTCTCTCTCTCTCTCTCTCTCTCTCTCTCTCTCCCTCTCTCTCTCTTTTTGAAATTGAAAATACAAAATACATAGAATAATTAAAGTAGAATTTCTGAATTAGGTGGCGTGTAGCTCACCTTGGCTATTTTTAAACACCCAAACATTTATATAGTGTATCGTATTTATCAGTAAAATGTAAACATCACTGTCAAATGTGCGTGTATCTTATACACATTTGATCGGTATACCATTTGTTAAAAGATGTATGGCTAAAAGTTTTGGATCAAAATTTACGTGAATGTGAACTTTAGTTCCACATAACATGAATCATTCTACAAACAATATAAATATCACTATTTTGACCAGATACCTCAATATCGATATTATTATTAATATCGATGATATTGTAGGGTTGACTATTGGTGCTTTCACAAAATATTAATAATAATAATGTCAAAATGGATAAAGGCAAACAATAGAACAGCTAGAAGAGTCTAAGTTCAGAAAATGAACTTAAAAAAAACACTTTACGATGATGCAGCCTTTAAAACTGAGAAAGGTCAACACTTAACCCATGTTACGACGCTACGGTATCCGAAATTAGACTCATTTTTGGATACCATGTCAAGTCTCATGTCACGATACCGTGACAGTTTAGCACTAATACACAAACCATTACCGCTGTCCTTGAAATCTAGTTTTGCAGCAAACATGCGTAACTGCCCCGACAGCACAAATTTCATTGACCCGGTCAGTCTTAAAGCCATGATTGAAGCTTTACTGCAGTCCCTCAAAGCTGATCACAATACCTTACTGTTCCCTGATAAAGTCATAAAGTGAGTAAAAAACATGAATAGCTTTATTGACTTCATCCTGACAGCTTGTAGGTCTATATAGAGGCGAGCAGTGTTCCAGCTAGTAAACTGCATCAAGGGGAACAATAGGACCACAGGAGTGAAACATGGGTGCAAATCCTGCCGGCTGTGTCCAGACTTCAGAGAAGCTCAAACAGCCCTCACTTTGTCCGGCTAAGAAATAGAGCTATGATCAATAGCTGCTCTGTTTTGTATGAAGTTGGTCAGTCTCTGGCGCGCTCTTTTCCCCTCCCTCCTTCTCTTTGCTGTTTCATATTTTTCAGAAGCTCATTATTTCTTTCTGCTGTGGGTGTGAGTGCTAAAGAGGCTCACATGCAATGTGTATCTGACAGCGCTGAAATATTAATGGTCCCCAGTGTAGGAGGTTGGTATAGGGCCTGCATAGTTACGGTACAAAGGGTGCCTTCTCGCCACCAGGCTTTATTAGCAGAGCTGTTAAATGAATGGATGGATATAGCTTTCTTCATGCCTCCTTTTGTGTTTTTGCGCTAAACAGCAGACCACTTTCTCTTCTTCTAACAATTTGCAACACATACACTAAAACGAGTGTTCAATGGAGACTTGGGCACACACATGCAAACACACACACACACACACACACACACACACACACACACACACACACACACTCACTCACTGTGAAGTGGAAGAGCTACACTACACTGTTGAGCTTTCTGTGGGAGGACAAAGAGGAGGGCTTTGCTATCAGTTCATTTTGTGTGGTCTCGGCCATAAAAAACACGCTGTTCTTTGACTGTGAAAAAAGCCTGTCTTTAATTTTTGGGAAACCCATAAAAGTTTGTCGCTCCTTTCATATCGGCTGCAGAATTGAAAACAAATGCTACATTCTCCCCTCCTCTCCTTTGAACTGGCCAATTATGGAGTTGTGAAAATAAAAATCAGTCTGTAGATCTCTTTACCCCCCTCTCTTTTCTTTCCTTCCTTCTCTTCCCCCCCTTTTCTCTCTCTTTCTTCCTCCGTCACTTTCTTTTTTTTTCTCCTCCCCCCTTGTTTTTGAAGAAACCGAGGGGGATCACTGATGTCAAAGTCAAAACCAAGAGCATTAAGAAAACTGGCGAAATGCAATACAGCTGCAATCCGACATGACGCTAGAAAATAGGGCTGAGGAGCAGAAAGCCTCTCTCCCGTATTCCCAGGGCGCGCAACTGCTCCCGGCCTTGGCTTTGATCTCTTCAAAGCCTCCTGCCTCCTACTAGATGGAGAGTCTTGGCTGCCGCTCGTGAGCGCTGGAGAGAGGCAGGGAGGGAGGTGGGGGGATGTTTTTTGGGGGGAGCCGTCGTCTTTTCCTTTCCAGGGCTGAAATCAATCACGGTGCCGAGGCAATTATGTGTAATTCAACCCCAGCCAGATTAGTGACTCTTGTTACCTGAGCGACCGGAGCTCTGTAATCTGTGAGACACACCGGCCTCACCAGCAGAGGAGTAGCCAGGAACAGGCGAGGGCACTTGAGGGGAAAGGAGGGGATCGAGGGGAGAGGGAGAGGTGCTGAAAAGCAGGCTGCCATGCTGCTGTCCAGCAGAGCAGAAAATCAGAGTACAATGAAGTGATTACACTTGCAGATGTAGCCATATTTATGACGAGGTGGATAGAGAGAACAGGAAGAATGACGAGTGCTGATTGCCATGGAGCTTGCTAGTTAGTGTGCTAACGAGCCGGGGCTCTTTTGTGTTAAAACATGTGCGTAATGTCACCTCCAGTGCGCTTCCAGTCCTCCCCCACCATCCACCGCCCTGTCCCCCTCCAGTGCCATATCTCTATCCCTCATGCCCTCCACAGTCGGCTCCGAAATGCAAGCTTGGCCAAGGCTCCTGCCCCAGGCGCCCAATTTACTATGGCTGGAGAAAAACTCAGTGGCCCCAAGTCACAGAGGAAAACAGCAGAGCTGAATGCTGCTCTTTCCCTGCTGCTGCAGTTCGTCTGATCTGTGCAACTGTTTCAGTGTCTTAACACGCAGCAGTGTAACAATTTACACCCTTCTGCTTTTTTTTATGTGGCTTACTGAGGAGATTTATCCCAATTATGTTTGCTTCCAGTTTAGGCAAATCTAGAACGTAGTAAGAGTTTGATGCTCATGACTAATACCACCTAGCGTATGCTGTGAGATTTTTTCATTTCTGTGACTTTTTTTAAGCCTGTGGTATTTTCATGTGGGGCTTTAGAAACAATTAATTGAAGGTTGGGCGGAGGGCAGCGGGAAAAGTGCAGCTTCACATTATTGGTATTTAATTGGAAATATATGATTGCCTTGGCTTTTATTCATCCCCTGCGCTCTCTGTCTGTAAGAGCTGATGTCACAGCGATGAGAACAAGGCTTTGTTTTTTTCCTCAGCAGTCACTTGATGCAGGATGATGAAACCCACAAAGATATCTAGCAAGAATGTGTTTGTTCATCTGATGAGTTCGCCTTGTGCTCCATGTTTCTTTTGATCATCGGACTGCTCGCTCTGTGATTGAAGGCACTTATTTTCCTCGTGGGATGTACACATTGAATAAATTAGATATACCATCCTGTAATAATACAACGTAGATCATCAGGACCTTGATGTCTGTGATAGTTTTAACAAGGCAGGCTGACAGGGAAGTGGAGCTGACTCTAAAAATATAAAGGTCACGCTGAATGGATTATGTGGCATCAATGGAGCCACCGTCCAGCTCAGCAGGAGCCCTTAAATCCACTAGCAGCCACAACCCCTCGGCTCAGGGGCCAGGTGACGCTTTTCATGTCCTCCAATGGAGAGACATCACAGAGGCATCCTCCACTTTGAGCTGCCCGTCATCAAACAATGCATCAAAACATCAAATCAATCCACCCCCACTGTATCTATCTTTTGAACTGAAAGATGGGGGAAATGGAAGTGCTCACCGCGCCTCCCGCATCACACATCTACATTTTCATTTCTCCCATCACAAACATTGAGACTCCTTCAACACTCCCAAGTATTTATATAGTGGTATAACATGTGCTCACGATACTTAAATCGCGACTGCAAGTGTTATGATTGGATTTTACGATCCATTTCAATTTATTTTTAAAAACCTTTTTAACACTAAACCACAGAAAGGCCGTTAAAAGACGTTATCTTTGACCGCCACCTGGCTACTTAGTCGCTTCAGCTTTGTTTTGCCTAAAACGGATATGACACCACATCACTCATGACATTACTAACAAAAAAGTGTTGATTTATTATATCAACTTTCAAAAATCTATTCCACACATGCATTTTGCCAAAATCTTACGATTTAGTGAGCGTCAATTAATGCCGATCTGGATGAGTACAAGCCTGTGAAAGCCTGGGACAGTACTGGTGGAAGTGTTTTAAATAGTAAGATATTGGTGTTTGGGAAGTACTGAGCATACAACTGGATAAATGAGACTTGTATTATACTGCACAAGTTGTGTGAGAGTTTGAAAACAGATTTTTACTTAAATTCATCAAGAATTTACTATGTTTTTGGTCATTTTGGATTCTCTGTTTATTGTGGAAGCGTTCTAAGAAAACAAGGTTTTGTCATATGCAGTGAGTAGTTGATATACAGATGTCTTTTTTTATGGGTTGAAGTATTCCTTTTAATATATTAGATTTTAAGGTTATTGCGTTATCTGCTTATATTTTAATTAATCCAATCATTCATAATATTTTCCCAAAGTTTATATAACATTGTTGCTCGTTTTATCTGGCCAGTTGTCCCAAACCCAAAGATATTCAGTTCAGCTCATTCAATCTAACATCACTCTCTTAACAGACAATGAGATTACATTAAAACATATGAAGAGTCCACTATGAATTAATCCAGCTAAGAGCTGCATTATAATCATGCTATGCTCATTGAATGGCTTATCATTCAGGTTTTTTTTGTGACATCAGGTGCATGAGTGTGCCCTGTAATGTTGCTGTAACCATATGCCCTGAGCCTATAGAGCCCCCTTTTGTGCTCCAGAAATTCACTATTACCATTTCTTTAGAGGTATCAAGGGATAAGCAGACGGTTGTCTGTTGCCATGTTGTACATGGTCATTGTTTTGTTTGTATTAAAGCCCACAAAAACCCTGCCACAGAGCTAATTGACGGGGCGGAGTTTTCATGTGACCGTTCAGATCCTTGGAGAGGTTCTTGAAGTGTTCCCTGCTTCTGCGGGGATGGAGAAAAGCCATTTGTTCGGAGGGGATCAGATTTGAATAGCTTTGTGCTTTTCATTCAGATCTTAACAGGGGCGTGTGCGCCTGGCTGGAAAGAAACCCTAAAATGTGTGGTTTGATTAATGACTAATTCCAGGCTGAAAGGCAGTTGTTGGTAGTCT
This sequence comes from Centropristis striata, assembly GCF_030273125.1. Lineage (NCBI taxonomy): Eukaryota > Metazoa > Chordata > Actinopteri > Perciformes > Serranidae > Centropristis > Centropristis striata. The sequence continues at coordinate 38,058,468 of NC_081517.1, read as the reverse complement.
TTACCAGTTAATCCCTTAAAACGTGGAATCACACCCAAACAGTGGGCTGCTGGTATTGTTGTACGGTCTATAATATGAATGAGCCGAAAGGTTTGCAATGTGATCCACAACCGATGATGCTTCTTAGCACCGTGCCGTGGACCTTGCCTCATTATAACCTCCACCAAAATGGTCATATGATCTGTAACATAATACAAACACAGCTTTGTCAGGGTGCTTGTGTAATTATGTAAAAAGATCTTGTTGGAAGTAAAAAGGAGACAGAATGTGTATAGCTTCAAGCGCAATCATTTAGGTGAAGAGAGCATTTATCATGTAACTGTGGGGTCAAAAGTTCAGATCAAGGTCAGTACACAGGTGTCATGACACCTGAGGCAAAGGGGATTCTTGTGACCTGCAGTTTTTAAAGCATTGCATAACCTACATTTTTAACCCTATCACAAGAAATTGACACAATTCAGGTGTTTTCCTGCAGATTTTATTTTTGTTCCATCATGACGTGAAAGGCTCACTTACCCATCAATATTTTTATTCTTTCTATTCTTATACGTTGTGTCGGTGGGTGTGCATCTGTCTGAGTGGAATACAGAAGGAAAACTAGGTCAATACTCTCTACAGCTCAGGCAGAAGCAGCTCTCATTCAAATCACCTCCCCATACCCATTTTTCCTTGTGTGTGCCATTGAAAACCTTCCCTGCGAAAACACGGCAGCTCCTCCACAGCCTGCTGCGGTCTGCCTCCGTCCAGCTCTCCCCTGGCTAGCTCGCTGTGCTAATATTTAGCTCTTCCTTCCCATAGATGTAATGTGCAATGTTGCATTGGAGCTAGCTGGGGCTTAGTGAGAAGAGTACTGTCTCTAGCTCTCGTCTCCACAGGTAGAGACACACAAAGACCCCCACCAGACTCTATTTTCCCCCTCAACGCTGAGCTCCCAAATCCAAACTGACAGCCATTCATGCCCAGAATACCTGGGTGAAAGCTGAGGGGGGGAAACACTATCTAGGTGTAGCAGGCAAATCCGCTCTTGTTCGACGGATCTATGAAGCTCCTGCATAAGGCAACTCATCAGCACTTTTCCCCCTATTCTGCACTGTATTTCTCTCCCTCTTTCTCTGCATCTCGGGCATTGTGCGGAGGCTAAGGTTTTAGCGCGCTTGCCACACAAAGTTAGCTTGTGCTGCGATTTTATTTGTGTACATCTCTCAGGGCCTTCGAGTGTTGTTGTTGAATGTGGATGTTGGCACCACCACTCTGCCTGGCATGAATGTAGCTACTCAGCAGACCAGAGCTGGCTTCTAATGATAAATCATGCAGTGTGTTAATGCAGCAGCAGGGTGGCTATAAATAGTTGCTGGAGAGCGATGACGATTGATTCAGGAAGAAAAATAAAGCCTGCTCCAAACATTTTATGCTTGTGGTCAGCTGTAACGGGCGAGTTCAAACACAGGGCCCCAGGTTTAATATTGAAATGACACACAGCTGATCAGGTAAATGACATAGTTAAAGGCTTTATTGCTCAAATTAGACACATTGGCAGTGTCCACATACACCTGGTAGCTGTGTTTATGTCTGTTTTGTGCAGAGAAATGACTCAAGTCTGCAGAACGGCTGTCATCTAAGGTGTTGCTGGGATTTTCAGTTAACCTGTCTCACTAGATCCAAGGCGAGTGATGGAGCTGCCATGTTCTTTGTGGGGGTATAGATGCCTAGTGGCTGCTCAAGTGTGTGTGCGGTCTGCCTTTTGTGTATGTGTTTGCGTGTGCGCTCGCAGGCCTGCTGACAGTGGCACTTCAGCAGAATGTTTGCCCTTTCCTCAGTCCTTTGATGTGACCAGGTCCTGCTGTGATAATGAGCCCTGTGCCCCGCCGCAAGGTGAACATCCTGCAGTTCGCCCGGGGCTCTGCCAGAGCAGCGGCCCAACCCCCACCACACTGCTCCACAACACACACTCACACACGCACACACACACACTCTGCAAATACAACAGTGGAGGAGCCGACCTCCACTCAGAGCTGATCAACTTCCACACAGTGCTTGGATAGTGTGTACGTATATTCACAGTAAATACTTCTGGCTTGTGGGTAATAAGCAGGCTACGGTTTCTCTTGTGTTTGGATAACCTTCTTTAATTAACACCAATATGGCAAGACAGTCAACACCCACGCCACTCCCTCTGGGATCACACAGGCTCTGCACTCACATGTTGCTCCCAGTCTGTTACACTCACACCTGTCCCCTGCAAAACAATGCCAGGTAGGAACTAATATTACTCTTGTACTAAGGAGACATTAAATTGCAACTTAAATGCTACACGTGTATATATATATATACAGTCATGGAAAAAATTATTAGACAACCCTTGTTTTCTTCATTTTCTTGTTCATTTTAATGCCTGGTACAACTAAAGGTTCATTTGTTTGGACAAATATAATGATAACAACAAAAATAGCTCATAAGAGTTTACTTTAATAGCTGATATCTAGCCATTTCCCATGTTTTTCTTGATAATGATTTTGGTTAATATCAAGAAAACCATAGAAAATGGCTAGATATCAGCTCTGAAATTAAACTCTTATGAACTATGTTATCATTATATTTGTCCAAACAAATCAACCTTTAGTTGTACCAGGCATTAAAATAAACAAGAAATTGAAGAAAACAAGGGTGGTCTAATACATTTTTCCATGTCTGTATATATGAAAAATGTTAGTGAAAGTGCTATAAATGATAATGGAATAATGATTGTATGTAATAAAACTTACTTACTATCACATCATAAATAAAAATGATAAGCTTAAGTAATTAAAAAACAAAAATGTAATGTGTACTGTAACTAAGTAACTAATACCACATAAGAGCATGACAGGATATCTTAATATGATGGAATATGTATGCAAAGTTTCATAGAAATAATCAAATGCACACTAAGGATAAGTCTATTAATATTTGTATTTTTCCTCTCCCATCCCATAAAAAGACCGAAACAATCAATCATTTGATCCTGATACCATAAGTGTTTTCTGTGTAGCCCAAGCTTGATGCTGTATATCTAATTTCCCTGTGTCATATATCGTAGATCAGAAGCCTTAATGACAAACCAGCAGCAAAGCAAACTGTTGTAATGAGTTAGCTAGAATAGACGATGACGTCAGAAGTGCCTGTGATGCGTTATTCGAGTCGAATTAACCACTTTTAGTCAAAGCTAATGTTGTTTTCTGGAAAAACGTTGCGTGACAGGGGTGTGAAGAATCTGGAAAGGACACAACATGCCTTATAAGACCCAATCAGGAAGCCAAAGTGAGTTTCGGTGTCATCATCAAAAAGGTCAAGAGGTTTCAATTTTATGGGTTTGTAAACGGCAGAATAGTGTGGCCACTAGGGATAACTGTAGCAAAATGTATGCATTTTAATGCAAAAATATATGATGTGGATGAAGTCTGACAGCCGCAAGACAGAGTTAAGAATGACTAACATGTTGCTGGTTTTGGTGTTTTTTTTTTACATAGATTAATAAATATTTATATAAATCTACAATATAAGTAGCCTCATCCTTTAATTGCGTTGGATTGCTATGTTTTACATCAGACAACACTCTTACCACATTCAAAACAACAACCTCAATTACAATTTTCAGACGAAACAGCAACTTATTTTGCAAAACAATAAAACTATATTGTCCTATAAAAGCTGCAAAATGATTTTCATAATATAAAAAGTAACTAAACTCTTGTCCAACATCACACTGCAGATTCTAATCACCGTCTCCTCTTGCATGACCTTTTTTAAAAGCCTGAACTTGCAGTTATAACAGTACATTACTTTACTCTGGCTTTACAGTGAAGAAAAATAGCAACTGGATAATTTCTAATGTTCTGTTGCTCTTCCCTCAGTTTTTTAATAGCTCCGCGACATATAGAAATTAAGAGTTGAACACTTTAAAAAGCGGATAAAGTCTTTTCATCTGGGGCAGGCATATTTCACACAAATTATCTCCTTTGCACGTTCAGAATGTCAGTATGAGAGCTAGCGTGATTGGTTTGCTTGGAGCGCACGCTTTTCATGCCAACTGAAGGATGATGGGTAATCCACCTCTTCTCATTCAGTTGTGCTTGGTGGCAGTGGTGGGGAAGAAGACAGTCAGCTGTTAATAGCTCCTTTGTATACATATGTAGCATGTATGTGTTAAATTCATTAAATGCGTGGTTATTGCAGCCTCTGATCCCTTCACCATGTACCATAACCGTGTTTTACAGCATGTCAATGTGCCTTTCCACGTTAATACAGTGGCATGTGTCGGTCATGTGTGGTTAATGTGAAGTGTTTGACGCGTGGCTTGTGTGGGTGTAACGGTGGTATTTAGAGGACAGTGTGACAAGTTGCTTCACACGATAAATTTGTGCTGCAACTTATCTACTAAAACCATAACATTGCACATGTGGTCCATGGCTTTTTTTTTTTCGAGGAATTGAACAAATATGATATTCTTGATACCATTTGGTGTTTTTCCAATTTCTACCAACTGTCCTCGGCCTTCCGTTCAACTTTTCAAAAAAAATCACGCAGGATTTATGATAGAAACTAAACGAGTGGGGAGAAGAGGAGATTGTAAGGGGGGGGGGGGGGGGGGGGGGGGGCTTCACAGATGTAAATGTCTCTCCAGGGTAGGCTTTTCCTGTTATTTGTAGCCTCCTCCACTGCTGTCCCTGTGGTTGGCTTCACTTGTTCGTCTCATTACCCCGGGCGCGTGGCGCTCCTTCGCTTGCTGGCGGCCCGGCTTTCTTCTCCATTAATTGGGTTTCGTTACATTAAGCCCCCTGGCCGAGGGGCCATCCTGCCAATAAAACATTCCATTTTTAGCACTCCACTCAAAGCTGGTGGGGTTCAACCCGCTCCGCGAATGGTAATTGGTTATTTATTTAAGCTTCCTCAGGTTGGTCTCCACTGGTTTTGGTAAAGAAGCAGTGGAGGAGCTAGAGAGGGAGGGGCTGTCCCTTTTCTTTCCGCTGTAAAGCTACTATGGGACAATGTTTGCTCGCTTTTGTTGGGAAAAGGTCGGACAACTTGCACACAAACACACCTGAGAGTGAACACCTGGTCTGAGGGCGACCCTCTGTACCGGGCACACCCTCACTTCATGCTTTAACTTTCAGCATTGACAGAGGCTTTCCATCTGTAATCTTTTCTTTTTTATGATCACATTGTCAGTGGAAACAGTAGCCAAAGACGGTATTTAAACAGTCAGAGGTGGGTGTGTGCTCTCAGGCAGTGATTCACAGTTATTTTAAATGATTCCCTTAGGTGATGGCAATCATCATTTTATTGGAAATTTACAGCAAACGCTTGACGATACTGCTTGTGATCACAGAGCAATCTTTTTTTCTTTCTTTTGTTAATATCCCAAGCCTTATTCATAGTATTTTTTGGTGTATCCTTTTCCTCTAGAGGACAGAGAATCCCGTGAGTAGGTGAAGTTGGGTTTTTTGGGGTGAGAAGGGCTTCGTAGTGAAAAGATTTAGCGGCATGGGAATCCATAGCCACCACTCGAGCTGCCATCTCCCCAGCTGTTTGTGAAACACCTCACATGGTTTTTTACACACTTGATTGTAGCTGCAGGCGCAAAGAGTCCTCATTGCATATAAATTACAGAAGTGGGAAGTGATTATTATAAAATTCCCGCTTTCCCTTTTTTCCACTCCACTCTGCAGAAGTGGTATAATTGAGTGGAGTACAAAAGCCGTGCTGTGAGGGGAGAGAGGGAGATAGATGCTAAAAAGGCAATATTGCAGGGATAGTTATTGCAATATACCACATAGACACACGCACAAACGCACACACTCGTGCTCAGAAACTGTGGCAGGATGCTGGTGGAATCTGACAGAATACAAGCTCAGAGACACCGGCGTGCCGTCAGAAAAATCTTCCCTCAGAAAAAAAAACAAAAAAGAAACAAAAACGAAACGTCCCATTTCCCTTCCCCACCCCCAATTTCAGACAGCGCGCCAAGTCACTGGCTCCCCGTGCTGAAACACACTGGAGTGTCTCCTCCATGGAGGGCTTCCTGCCAGCTCCAGTTCCGCACAATGAATTTCTCTTAAAACCACATCTGAGGGGTTCTTTAGAAGGGCCGGCCAAGCCTGGATATGAAATTCCAAATGGAACGTTTTCTTTTCAATCCTCGCCGCCTCTCCTCTTTCGCTCTCCCTGAAAAATATGAATAGAAAGATCCTAAGCCTATTATTTCTCCTATACAATAAAAGGGACCTCCAATATGGCCGCCCTCCGTCGCAACACCGCTGCTGCTGAGGGCTTTTAGAGTCAGGAAAACGGTGATGAGAGGGGGTCAAATCGTAGTGACGTGCTGTAACCCTCATGGTTGTGGTCACTTGAGTGTCTCCAATTATTTCCTCCAGGAAATTGGTAAAAGGGTGTCGTGCTTTGTGTGTGTAAACTTGCCAAGAGCTGCAAAGTGGGTGCAGCAAGCCAACAAGTCTCCACCTGGAGGAATTAAAATGGTGGCTCTGTGACGGCTGCTAGCACGTAAACATGCGTGAGGATTTTGTTCCACCCTGATGCAGTTTTTCCCAGCATACTGTATGCATGTTAAGAAAGATGTGAAGATGTAAGAAATGACAATTCATTGCTCTTCCTTTCTATCGAGAGTAAAAACCACGGTAAGTTATGGCATGCGGTTTATGTAAATTTGAACCCAAATAGCCACAAATTGTGTGTGTCGGTCACAGAGGCCTGCAGGTTTTTCTCTGGTGGATTTTTGCCACAATGGAGGCAGTTTATTAAGAAGTTGAGAAAAATAGGATTTGACAGCTGTAACTGGGGAAAAGCACAAAAGAGGGCTTCTCCTGTGGCAGAAGCCTCTGGCTGGCTAAGGAGTCAATCACCTGTTGTTTTGTTGCAGTATTATAGTTTGTGTCTGTGAACAAGAATAAGAGAATAACTTTTTATCCACTTACTTCTTTCTTTTCTCTTTGCTGGAGAAGACTTGGATGATAATCCCTCAGGTTCTTATCTCATTCCCACAGGATAACAAATGGGAGTGGAGGGGCGTAAAATAATATGGGCGAGAATGCTATCATTTAGCCCCTGGTGTAGGCATGTCCCAGTCCTGGTTAGCCCTCCTTTAGGGTTAATGGCAATTACTAATAAGCCCCGCCCCCCACCCCCCCCCCCCCCCCCAGTAGGATGAGGTCCAACACCCCCACACTCACAGATTATCCCGTCACCTTTGACTCTAGTTAGCTGGGGTCAAAGGACCTCGCTCACCTGTGCTAAAAGCCTCAGCATCAAGGCTGGAATAGTTTTCAGTAAGGATGCGCGGATCGGTATTGGATGATATTTGTTCCAAATAGATTCATCTGCGGCCTCTACAGAGTTCGTACAAAGTTTGGAAAGGGCTTAACTTTAACTATTATGTTTTCAAGCTTAGAAATATTCTTGAATTTGAATACAACCCTTGAAATGAAACAATCCAGTCATCATATTTGATTGTTGTCTCCTCGTGTCTCACACACTCTCACACAAAGGGTTTTTAAGAAGTTTTTCCCTGGCCGATGTGAGGGTCTAAGGACAGAGGGTGTCTTACCATGTACAGTCTGTGAAGCCCTGTGAAGCAAATCTTGGAGTTGTGATTTTGGGCTATGTAAATAAAATTGACTTGACTTGGATCAGCTAAACTAGCTAATAGTCACCTAAGTCCTCTGTTGATCACTTACTCTGCAAATTAGCAAGCATTAAAGAATCAAAACATTCAATCAAAGTTAAATTTACAATAGGTCAATTAGCCAAAGTGTCAAAAAACATTGCTGCAGACAAACTTTATTTTTTTCATTTGCATTTATAGTAACAATTTAAATGTAATGATAAAAGCTTCTGGTTTAGGTAGCTTGAAATTGCTTGAAAAGTGTTTGAATTTAACTCTTAAACTGTACAAAACCTGTCTCTCAAGGCCGATCAGATGATGCAAAACATGCGAGACTTCTTTCCTGAAATAGATTCACTGGTCTGGCAGTTCTGTCAGGAGACACAAACATGGTGGTGAGACGACTTCCTTGTCTCGGCCGGCCAGCATATCAGACGTGTTTTTCACTTTATTTACTCGCACATCTCATGCAACAGATTCAGTTCATTTTAATCTGGGTAGTTGTCTGCACCAGCTCTCTGCAGGCTTGCATCTTAGCTGCATCTGCTGCAGTTAAAGTGTTTATTTATGCTTCAATTCATTTATTGAACAAAATGTGAGTCTAGGAACTGAAATAAATACATTAACCCACATTTTGCATCCAAGGTGGAGCAGGGTCTGCTATGCTCTGGTTTGTAATCCCACAGACTGTCACATGCTCTGGTGGCACGTTGGTAAACCTGCTTCCAGTGATTGGTGATTGGTCCTAAATTTTCCGGCAGGACTTGTCTTGTTTGTGTTGCAACCTCAAATGCTACAGTGGGGACTGTGCTTTTTTTTTTTTGATGGTGTGTCTATGACGCTCTTATCAAGAGAGGAGCTGGGAAAGAAATTGGCCGTGGGAGATGAGATTCCCATCTCGGTAAGGAATCTGATGCAGATGATACGTCATGTACTTGAATATAGTGAGATCTGGACACGCACACATACTGCACACATACCGCACACATACCACCCTTTGTGTTCGCGGTTAGGACGTTCCCAGAAGGTGGGGAGAGGGAGAGGGGGGTCTTAAGTTGAGACTGGTGCCAGTCTGTGAGAGGTTCGAGGGAAACGCAGACATTCCAGCAGCCACCCTTGTGTCCAAGGAGTTTTGTGTCTGTGTGTGTGTGTGTGTGTGTGTGTGTGTGTGTGCGTGCTGTGGGAGTGGACAGGGAGGGGCACCAATCACCACTTAGCACTGCAGGAATGTCACCTTGGCAGACACCTCACTAGGACAACAAAGTGAGAGCTAATAAAGAACAGTCCCTTGATTATATCGTCTCCTTAGAAATTTATGCTCGTACTAAATTTAGATGAGTATCTCCAACAACATTATTAATCAGGTGACTGTTCCTGTGAGAGCATCTGATTACAATTTCACGAAACCCTTTGATTCAAAGCTTGTGGGAGCCATCTTGGCGCAAGACGTGTCTCACCCAACAGTGAAAATGACGTGTCTCAGATTAGCCATATATCCTGTGGCGGTGATATTTTGACTCCAGCTCTGCTCTGGACTCAGATTGTGAATAGCAGATTTAGCATACCTAAGCATTGCCATGTGTTCATTGCTGCTGAAGCATGTAAGCGCTATTGGCTGGGGGTTGGGGCTGAGGATTTTTGGGCCAGGCTCGGTCTATTTTAGTTGTCAGGAGGCAGGTCTTTCTGAGTCAGCCGGGGATGGGGGGCCTGTGGTCAGGCCACTGTTGACGTGATTACCCCGGCATTAAGTACCGCTGCAGACATCTGTCTCACTCGCGCTCTCTCTCCACAGCCAACCCCCTTCTCCTCCTCCTCCATCCCTCATCTCTCCTTCCCCCGGCTCTTGCTCTGTAATGAACTCCCCTTATTCACCAGCTAATGACTGCCTTTGATCTCCTGCCTAAGACCTCTGCTCTAACTCTACCCTGTGAATCTCTCTTTTCTCTCCCCTCTATCGCTCGCTCGCTCCTATTCGCTCTGTTTCTCCCTTTTGCTGTCTCAAACATGCCCGTGCACCTCTTTGACTTGTTTTTCTCCCTTCCTTCAGGGAACAGGGTTTTCGATCATGCTGACCTAGGCTAAACAAAGTTTTGAGGTGCTGGGTTTAGACTACTAAAAGAGAAGAAATTGAAGGAATAGCTACTATTTTTTCTTCTTCGCCATACTATTAAGCTTCAGTCACTTCAACAGGGAGGCAGACCACCCGCACTACATACGCCGTACCAGTCCCCACATCATGTGGCAGGGAACAGGGACATATTGCTCATGAAAAAATGCAGCTGAAGTTCATTTCTTATGTCATCCCTCTTTCATGTTGTCTCTAAATCTTGCTGTATTTTTCCCAACAGTCCAACAAAGTCCCCGTGGTGCAGCCGTCCCATGCAGTCCACCCACTCACCCCACTGATCACGTACAGTGACGAGCACTTCGCCCCAGGATCCCATTCTGGTCCTCACCCCCAGGACGTCAACAAACAAGGTAGAGACCAAGCAAACATGACACAACTGTGTAGCTGCAGAGCAACTTTGTAAATGATTGATTGTTCTGATGAATTGTTACATTTTTTATTTGAATCGTCAATCAGAAGATTTAAATCTTTCATTTCTGTTGCATGGTTCAGCTCGACCCCGACTCACTTCCGGGTCACTTACTTTCTCCATTTTATTTTCCACTGCAGATAGAACCTCTGAGTCTAGGCAGGGTTCTCAGCTGATGGTCACAGCAATACAGTGTAAAATTGCTGTGACATCATCTTCATTGCAACACTCACCTGAACACCTACACGTTGAATGTATGGCATGTTTTTTAGGGCTTAAAAAAAAAATCTGGGTCCAGTGGATAAATAAATTTCGCTCTCTATTAAAGGTAGCTTTATGGTTTAAAAATGGCAAGTTTGTGCAGGATGTTACCTCCAATTACTTGAAACTTGGACTGAGGTATAAAAAAATATCAGGTGTTTTGCTACTTGAAACCAAGAAACATTGAGTCGACGCAGTGGAAATGCGACATTATGCATCACACAAACAGGGTGACACTGTTACTGTAGCCCTTATTCATTCTGTGCAGATTCACATTTAACGATTTTACTCAAAATCTTCATTGCAACACTCACCTAAACACCTACACGTTGAATGTATGGCATGTTTTTTAGGGCTTCCATTTAAAAAAAAAAAAATCTGGGTCCAGTGGATAAATAAATTTCGCTCTCTATTAAAGGTAGCTTTATGGTTTAAAAATGGCAAGTTTGTGCAGGATGTTACCTCCAATTACTTGAAACTTGGACTGAGGTATAAAAAAATATCAGGTGTTTTGCTACTTGAAACCAAGAAACATTGAGTCGACGCAGTGGAAATGCGACATTATGCATCACACAAACAGGGCTATACTGTTACTGTAGCCCTTATTCATTCTGTGCAGATTCAGATTTAAAGATTTTACTCAAAATCTTCATTGCAACACTCACCTAAACACCTACACGTTGAATGTATGGCATGTTTTTTAGGGCTTCCATTAAAAAAAAAAATCTGGGTCCAGTGGATAAATAAATTTCGCTCTCTATTAAAGGTAGCTTTATGGTTTAAAAATGGCAAGTTTGTGCAGGATGTTACCCCCAATTACTTGAAACTTGGACTAAGGTATAAAAAAGGTGTTTCAGGTGTTTTGCTTGAAACCAAGAAACATTGAGTCGACGCAGTGGTAATGCGACATTATGCATCACACAAACAGGGTGATGCTGTTACTGTAGCCCTTATTCATTCTGTGCAGATTCACATTTAACGATTTTACTCAAAATCTCAGTTTGAATTAAACTGAACAAACACCTGAGTTCTTTTTTTTTTTGAAAGTTTTTTTTTAACATCCCTTTGTGCCAAAACTGTCAGGAATCAATAGAGACGCACAACCAAAAAAAGTGTCACAGCAAAGTCATCCTTTCTATCAGCTCTTCTCATGAACTCATTTGAAGCAGCCTGTGGGACAGCGCGCTGAGCTCTGCTGCCCTCTCCCTCTGCACCCTCTGCCTCTCACTAACAACATCAAGCTCCGGCTCTGACAGCTGCAGCGGAGCTCCTCAGCAGTTTGGACGAGCCCCTCAGCCCTGCGCAGCTGGAGACTTTGGCAGCTTCTCACGAATGCCAAAAAAAAAAAAAAAACGTGGGCCCCGCCATAGTTTTGTCCCGCACCTTCTCTCTTCTCCTGGCTTTCTTCTCCTGCGGCTGCCAGTTGAAAAGGAGGAGAGGGATCAGACAGGATGTAGGCGATGATGAAGATGATGATGAGGCTGGGAGGTTCTGAGGGACCTGCTATAAATAACAATGTAGAACTGAGCACAAGAGTACACAGCGTAGTGAGATGAAGGGAGAGAGACATATAAAGAGACTGTGCTCCACATATGTCAGAGGAATCATGCATCAGACACATTTTTGTTGAATCTTTTTCTAAAGGAAGCATGAAAGAATTGTGTTGACACGAAATTGAGCATAACTACACTGTGCGCACATGCACGCATTAGATTTTAAAAATTTGTTGTCATGTCGTACAATATATGAAGTAATTCTCTCTATTTTCTGCTCATGCCGGTCCATAGAGATCCACTAAGTTTCTTACAAACACTGAAGAGCAGAAAAGACCCCTGGAGGTCTTTTTTTTTTTTGTAACTATATTTGATCTTTGCACTCGCAGCCCAACAGAAATCCATGTCCAAGCGATCCAGTTGCAGAATTAGCTGCAAATGATTTCCCTAGGCATATTCATGTGTGTATACCAGTCGAGCTAAGCTGAAGATGCTTAAAACGAAGTCTCTCTTATTCTCTTTCTAGCTGTCCCCCTCTCTCTCTCTCTCTCTCCCGCTCTTGCTCTCGCTCTCTCATATCGACTTTCCTTAGTGCGCTCAGACTTTGATCTGCTCGTTAATTATGAAAAACAATCATGGATTTTCTCATTATGAGCTCTAATATGCACAGGGCCGCTACGCAGGATGGAAGGTCGAGCGGAGGGAGGGCTTTGAACATTTTACAGTTAAACCTTATATGTGTACTGTTTCAAAGAAAAAAGGAAATAAAACATGGGAACGCTAATTTGAATATAGATTATTCCCGGTTTTACAATGAGAAGCATGTTAGTGTTGCTTGCGTTGAGAGGAAATGCAAGTGTTGGGCGTCAGTGGGAACGTGTGAATAGGGGAGTGAGTAATTAGGCACCTCGGGGGTGTGAGTGACAAGGTTAACACGCTGGGGCTCTCTCCGCCTCCCTCACCGCCTCACCCCTTGCCTCCTTCCCTTCTGCCCTCAGGAGGGCCCTCAGGAGTGTTAGGTGGTGGATTAGTTGGCAGGGGGTAGTGCTATGCGTGCTATGAATCCGGCGTTGCAACATTGGCTTTGGAGATATAAGCCCCCCGCTCGCCCTGCCTCTCCGAGGAGGGAGGCCCCTTCAGACCACAGCCTGGAGAGAGAAAGAAGAAGAGAGAAGATAGAGACGGGGAGAAAAGGCTGGCTCCAGCAGGGATTAGAAGATGGTGCTAATCTGGAGGCATTTGCCCTCTTTTCTTTGTGTGTGTGTGTGTTTGAGCACACATGTTGGCTCACTGCACTTGTATGAACAGTATTTTCTGATATCAACACACTTTCAATCGTCTTTTCACTCCCTCTGATCCAAAAGGACAAACAAATAGGTGTCAAACAAGAAGATAAGATTTTTTTTTGGTTAGTCATTTTACAGCCACGTTCACAGTTAAGTCTTCCCACACAAAAAAAGGACCCCTCGACCTTGAAAACCAGTAGGAGCAGGAGAGCTGGAGATGGAGGAGCTTAGTCCTGAAGATCCACCGACAGTTAGTCCAAAGCAATCCCGTGTCTACAGGGAAAGCTGCAGCCTCTGCCACAAAGAGGAAGCCTCAATTAACCAGCTTAAAGACACTGAAACACAGTGGAATGACTTGAGCTAAGCAGAAAAAAATATGATCCTTTTCTAACTGGTTGGTAATTTGAGGTCAAGAAACGTGTTCAGGCCCCGACATGTGCACTGTCCTTGACTTTTAGTGAATTATGACAGAGTAATAGATTTAAAATAAAATAAAAATCTTAACTCTAGTCCATAATATTACAGTACACAATTGGCAAATCCAATTTCAGGACACTTTTTGCTCTTTTTTTACATTTTACTCACTGTGGCTTTGTATTTCGCTGCTTTATAAAAGTCCTGCAGTTCTACAGAATCAGCGCAATCATGGCTAGAAGTGTGAACAACTCAAAGATTTTTTGTGGTCTATAACACAGTTATAATGCCATACATGATTAAAAAAAGAAAAAAGCGGAAGTTGGATTTCTCTGATACATTCTAATCAACGCAGATTAGAAAGTGTCTAATTAAAGAATACGTAAACAAAACCTGAGAAAGCATTCAGTTGACTAACTTTCTGCACTTTCTGTTTGTATACGGTCTTTGATATCACAATTTCTTCTTTACACTATTTACACTATTTAAATGTTCAAGTCAAAATGCATTGGTCTCAGAATCAAGTTGTATGTAAAGTACAGTACTTGAGTAAATTTACAGTCATAGAAAAAATTATTAGACCACCTTTGTTTTCTCCTTGCTTTCTTGTTCATTTAATGCCTGCTACAACTAAAGGTACACTTGTTTGGACAAATATAATGATAACAACAAAAATAGCTCATAAGAGTTTAATTTAAGAGCTGGTATCTAGCCATTTTCCAAGGTTTTATTGTTAATGATTTTGATTATTATCAAGAAAACCATGGATAATTTCTGGATATCAGTTCTCAAATTAAACTCTTATGAGCTACTTTTGTTGTTATCATTATATTTGTCCTAAAAAAAATACCTTTAGTTGTACCAGACATTAAAATGAACAAGAAACTGAAGAAAAGGGGTGATGTAATATTTTTTCCGTGACTGTACTTGGTTACATTCCACCACAGATGCAGATACACGAGTAAAAAAGTTAGCCTGAATACTTTCTAACAGTTGTGTATTGTTGTTGTGTCTAGGAATGCCCAGGCATCACCCTGGACCAGACATGCCCAACTTCTACTCCCTGTCTCCTGGAGGAGTCGGACAGATCACGCCACCGCTGGGATGGTGAGTCAGACAGACAAAAGCAAAAGCATGCACAGTTGATTCATGTAAACAAGGAGCAATTACCATCCCGTCTCTTCACATCAGATGCACACTGACACTGTGTGCTGAAAGGAGGAATGCAGCAGCAGCCTACACAGGGAGGTCTGCCTCTGGCTCTTCCTGCTGTTGCTGCTGCGGCTTCAGCCACACCGCTCCTCTGTGTGCCCAGCACATGTCAAACACATCACCGCATACATGCCCCTGCATAACCATATGGCTGCTTAACCCCCATCAAAGCTTCCCGGAAGCACTCCTCTCTCTCCGAGTGTCACTTCGTGTTTGTGAAGTACTTTTTTTAGTGTCTTCTCTGTCTTCTTTTTTTGACTGCATCCTTGTCACAACTTTTTTTTCTGCTCTCAACACATCTTAGCCTCTTTCTTCTTCATCAGTATCTCTTTCTCTGTCAGCGTGATGTTTGTAAAGACAGAGCTTTAGGCAAACACTGAGTGAAGCCAGATGTAAGGTGCAGGATCAGGCGACAGTTGGAGCTAAGACAGTCTCCTTCTTCTTCACTTCTCCTTAAATCTGAGTACTTCGGGTGTATTATATTCTAATTTAGGAACTTTTACCTACTTTTCCTCCTCCTTGATTGTGTTTGCAGTACTAAACATTGCTGATCAATACATTTCATGCTCCACAAGAATCTTTGTTTCCATAACAAACGTTTGTAAAAACCAGCAACAGTTGAAGCGGGTGTCGAACGAAATAGAAAAATGGCGACACAGACATTATGGACCCGCTGATGGACTGATGACAAGAAATAAAATCTACTTTTTATTATTTCAGAAGAAGAGTCTCAAAGAGTTTGAGTCGGTGACCAAGAAATAATAGCATGTCTAAAGATTTCCTCATGTTTTGCAGAAATTGATATTCAAAGCAGTTCTGAAAATTGACAGATTTTTATTTTTTTTGGTAAATATTGAAGACCACAGTGAGTTTCTCTGTCAGTTCCCTTTTTATTTTGCCTGATCTTCATGGTTCTTGAAGTGCAGCGAGAAGGCAAACTGATGCACAACTCATGGAAACTTGCAGTTCCCAACTTTATCGATGACTAAAGTTTCTTAAATCTTTGGAACCACAATAGCAGAGTGCAAAACAAACAGAAAAACTAATAGAAACCAGTCGTACGCATCCTTCAAATTCTGATCCTATGTTATAAAGAAGTATCTCCTTGTGACCCTGTACTTTAGGGCTGCTCCAAGCTGTTATTGTCATTATCAAGCTGGATTAATTGATTCATTTTTTGCTTGCTAAAATGTCAGAAAATGGTAAATAATGTTCATCAGTGTTTCCCTAAGCCAAAGATGGCTTTCTTAAACGTCTTGATTTGTACACAACTGAAATATATTCAGTTTACTGTCATAGAGAAGTAAAGAAACACAAAAATATTCACATTTAATCCTCATATTCTCTTCCTGTTGAACAACTTAAATGACAATTTGACCTATGAAAGCATACAGAACAATTGTGCACCTATTGTCCTACGTTCTTAGTTAACTTTATTTCAATGCATTATCACAAATTTCATCCTTGCTATTTTTTGGCAACCTCATGAAAAAATGCCCACAATTCTGATATAAAAACACTTGAGGATTGAAAAACTGGAGTGAAAGAGTTTTGTTTTTTTCCTTAAAGGATTACTCAAATCCAAGAATCAATTATCAAAATAACAGACCATTAATACAGTACTGTAATGTAATATTGCAGGAAAATGGTTGATGAAATCAGTGCTATAAATAAATAAATAAAAACCTGCACACACAAGCTACTACAGCCAGTGAAGACCATGTCGGCTGAAATGTAATCTTTAATATTGGGCCCTCCACATCAACCAAAAACACTTGTGTGTCTTTATTTATTTCCTTGTTTGTGTACACTGTTGCTAGTGTGCACTTTTCACACATTTAGGGGACCCTTTCCCTTCTTCTGTCCTTCTTCGTCCTATTTAATGAATCAAAGCCTGCTGTCTGCTGTTATTGCAGGTTCTCACACCACATGGTGCCCGGCCCCCCAGGTCCCCACGCCACAGGGATCCCCCACCCGGCCATCGTCAACCCACAGGTCAAACACGAGCCTCCGCATGAAACAGACATCATGCACATGTGAGTCCTGCAAACACAAAATACCTTCATGAAACACTCTCACACACACGTAAAAAAAAAAAAAAGAAAAAGTCTGCTCCTATGCTTAGTTTTCTGAGACAACATACTTCCAGGTATTTGTGCACTTCCACCACTACAGTAGGCCATTGCTCAACAAACCCTCTGTCAGAGCCTTGTTCTCATTCCCTTGATGTGAGCAGATAAGCAGTGAGGGCCCGTGCTGTACTGATAACAGGCCTATGCTTCATTTGGCCTCAGGGATCACAACACACTTAGCCAGCAACAGATACAGGTCCTAGATTAGTGCTCGGATGAACTGAATTCACATCCCCAGTGTGTGCAGTGGGAAGTGCTGTGAGCACCCTGAAGTGGTTATCACTGATATTTCCATTATTCATGGCCATCCCCGTACCAAGACTGTACTAGTATCAAAAAGGTTGTTAGAAAGTAAGCCAGAAGTGGGAGCAGAGTGTCTTTGAGTGTGAGCATTTGGTTTTAAGCGATTGCCAATGTGCTGCGGACGAGAAGGTTTGGTTGCCATTACTGGTGAAGTAATCTCTCCGCATGAAGGGCTGCGACTGTGCAACTGCACATGATTAAAGAGGCCGGGGCCCATGGCGTGGCAACCCCTCTCACGCTGCCTCACTATTGGCTGAGAGCAACCAGACCCTCGCTTGCTTTTGTCGCCACTGCGGCACCACAGTTTCCCTCCTCTGGTGCTTTCATTCTCTCATTTTCTAACTACTTTGTTTCCCCCTTTCTTCTTCTTCTTCTTCACTACCTCCATCCATGTTGTTGTTGTTTTTTTCTTTACAGGAAATCCCAGCACGAACAGAGAAAGGAGCAGGAGCCCAAAAGACCGCACATCAAGAAGCCGCTAAACGCCTTCATGCTCTACATGAAAGAAATGCGTGCGAATGTGGTCGCCGAGTGCACGCTGAAGGAGAGCGCTGCCATCAATCAGATCCTGGGACGAAGGGTAAGTCAAATAGTTTGTGTACCCTGATGCACCACCTCTCTGTCACTGCAGTTTATCTTTGTCGATTGAGTTAAATCACCAGATCACAGTTCGAGCTGTGGCTCTGCACGGACTGACTTCCTTTAACTTCCCAATTAGTTTGAAAAAGATTGCTCTCTCTATTAACATACAGTCTTTTATGAACTAGTTGTGATTATTGTCATAATGATTGCCCCAGCCAATTACTTCCCTTCCCTCTCAGCAGCACAGATACAGACTGCCTATCTAACTGACATTTAATCAAATTGGCTTTAATAAAATATGCCTGGATAATGGCATGGTTGGAAATGACAAAATTTGTTCCTTTTGAGGATTGGGAAAAGAGTGGAACCACAGAGCCATGTTAAAAGCCTTAACGAATAGGCCTAGCGGTTGAGGCAGCCAGCCACAGCAAAGCCTAGTTTGTGGCCTGCATAGGGTAATTGCTCGCTGACATAGTTTGAATAAAAAGCGCTGCTAAATTGGAACCAGTGTTTTGATATGAAATCAAAGTTTTTTTTTCCTTCTCTTCTCTTCTCTCCCTCCCTCTGACTCTTGTGCATGTTAATCTCTTCATCATGTGTCCCCCTTCTCCTTTCTCTCTCTTTTATCCCCCCTTTTTTTTCTACACCAAACGTTTGGAAGTTGAAAAGAAGATTTTTTTTTCTTTTTTACCAAAACACCAGCACACTTCTCTATGCAGGGAACATGCAAGTGCATGCCAGTAATTGACTGTATGCTATTTTTTCCCTCCCTAATCTCCTTTGTACTGAAACAGTGGCATGCTTTATCTCGGGAAGAGCAAGCTAAGTATTATGAGTTAGCCCGCAAGGAACGGCAGCTCCACATGCAGCTCTACCCAGGCTGGTCCGCTCGAGACAATTATGTAAGTATCAACAGAACAGATTGGCAGAGGTGCGCGTGCGTGTGTGTGTGTTGATTTATGTTTGTTTGTGTCAATGTTGCATGACTAGTTCTTTAAATGGTTAATCCTCTGAACCCCAAGCTGTGAGGGCGTCTTTTTTTTTTTTTTCTGTCACATTTTAGAAGTAGTGAGAACCAAAAGTCATATGTCCAGTATAACACAGTCATAAATCATAAAAAAGAAAATTCATTTCACAATTATTGGGATAAAATTTTTCCAAGTGCCCACAAGTGTTACTAATATTAAACAGGGGCTCCACATGCTATACATATTGAACTATTTATAGTTTTACAACCTCTTCATACAACCTCAGCTGTCTCCTCCTCTCTGCTCTGTGTAAACAGCCTGCAGTTCAAGAGTTTGCTGATTTTTTTGGATTGCGACTGTTGGTCTCAGCGGAGTCAGACATGTTGTCGTATTTGCCCTTTGGAGTGCAGAATTTAATGTTTTTTACAGAATCTGGTTATGGAAAATGGTGAATTTTTGGCAAAATTTTAAACGAGCATGAAATATGACTATTTTAAGCTCAGATTTTGTTCCTTTTACTGACAGAAGTGTTTGTGTTACATGATTTGTTCAAGAACCGTCACATAGTTGATGCTCCAATGATAATGCATGATAAACAAATGCATGATAAAAGGTGTCATTTTTATAGAAAAACATGCTTTAAAAACCCCGCCGGCAGGTTTTAGGGATTCAGAGGGTTAAATGAAACACAATACTGACGCACACCCTAATTCACACTAGTCAGCTCCATGCTAATGGGGTCCATTTGTGGACCCTTTGTTTCAGCCTAATGTGTAATTCATAACACTGCGATCATATTACCATCACCCAGTAAAATGGATTGTAGTATCGTGGACATTATTATTGCCACAGTGAGTGAAAACTGCCTGGTAATGGTTATGCTAGTCTTTGATGTTCCATATCAGCATGGAGCTTTGGATGTAAAAAGCACCTGTTAGACTGAGTTGAGGCGGCTGGATTGTACATGCAGCATTCAGCAGCAGCAACCTTTGCTCCCCGAGCTGCCCATTTTGTTTGTGAATGTGGGAGGTTCAGCTGGATTTAAGATGCAGTCTGTTTTTCGGTGTATATCACAGTGTGCATATGTGTCTGTGTATTCGCTTGGAAGTTGTCAGATCTGTCTCCGAGTATGTGGCGTGTATGAATTTGTGAGAGAGAGAGCACCAGCCTTTATTAAAAGTGTGGCTCCGGCACTCACATTCACTCCACCACCAAAGTGCTTTGTGGTGTTTATCTGCCTCCCCTCGGACACCGACAGCATCCCCCCTGCTTCTGCCTCCACTGCTCCACTGCCAAAATGCCTCGCTGAGGGGGGAGACAGTTTCACAGCTCTGCTCCCAGTTAAAGATACACAACATCAGCTAGTGACAGTCAGCCCAGTTCCTATTTAATTTCCAGCTTTGTTAGTACAAACATATTTGACGGGTTGGTTGGGGAAAAAAGTAGAGGAATGGCTTTCTACTTGGCATACCGGAGAGATAAAGGGAAACGGTATGTTTAACGCAAAACATTTCTTACAAGTAAATTTTGTATCCCTTAGAGCGCTATTCTGCGACCCCTCCCACAAACAAAATCCTCAGCTGTACACAGGCAGCACATCATGCCTGGAAACACCCAAAATAGGTAGCGCACTGGCATGGAGAGCGTGCAGCATTCATAGTTTTGCTGTGTACCCC
The DNA here is from genome assembly GCF_030273125.1 of Centropristis striata. Lineage (NCBI taxonomy): Eukaryota > Metazoa > Chordata > Actinopteri > Perciformes > Serranidae > Centropristis > Centropristis striata. The sequence continues at coordinate 38,037,950 of NC_081517.1, read as the reverse complement.
CTCTCTCATCCTTTCTCTCACCCACTCTCACTTAGTCTGTCTTCTTCCCTGTCTGCCGCAGCAGTAGAAGGCAGATTAGCTCATGAATAAGTGGATTAGCAGACTTTGCAGCAGGAAACCAAAGTGCTGCTCATATTTGAGTAGAACGACTCTACGCTGCTATCTATACCTATACTCTCCCCCCTGGGGATTTAGCATAAGCTATAAATCCTTACACACTCCCACCACCTCGCTGAAAGAAGAGTGGCGCTCTTCACAGTCATTGAGCTAGACTAGCCTAATTACAGTGAGCATTTTTAATTGCACTTCATGTTAATATTTGTCATTAGAGGGACTTCAAAGGCAGTGGAAATATGACACAGACTGGTCACAATCTGCTTCTGTTTGCTTTAGATGGCCACAACTCAATAAAAGCCCCAAAAAATGATAGAAAGTAAGTCATTTAAAAGCAGCTGAAAGCAGGTAGAGCGCACTTAGCCATCAGCTCAGACTTTTTGGTTGGTCGGTCCCGCTCAGCGCGGCAGTTTGCAGTGGAGTCCGGAGTCCAGGGGATGCTGGTTGGATGCCCAGCAGGGGATGAGTGAACATGGCAGTCAGCAGCAGGATATCAGAGTGGTCTAGTGAGCGTGAGTGCTGGAGCCACACTTTATGTGTTCCTCTGTATATTTTTTAGGGAAAGAAGAAGAAGCGGAAGAGGGAGAAGATGCAGGAATCAGCCCCAGGTAAGCACCAGCCCTCCAGTTCCCTCTTTTATATTTGGTCTGTTGCATTTTGAAGTTGTGAGTTACACCATCTTTCCATAGACCACACATCATCTTTTACTGTATGCTGCTACATTTTTACTCATGCACACTGTGTTCAGCTATAAAAAAACCAACTAATCCTCAGTAGACCAGGACAAACGTTTATAAAACTGCCAAGTAAAGTTATACACTAACCAAACTAATGTCACCTACTATCCTCACTCTGGCTTCACTAGACTGGCTTGACTCTGTGCAGAAGGCACATGCCTTTACTTTCCTCCTAAACTTTCTTTGTATACATCCCACCATCCATTTGTCCCTTGCCTCTCTCTCATCCCCATCTTTAAAAATTACACCTACTTTGGGATTAGTCTGTCCATTCTATACGACTACTTACCGACTCCGGGCTTTGCACTATTTGTTTGCCTGCTGCACTACAGTGTGTCTTTCTGCTGACCTTGTTTAGCTGCGCTTATGAGCCTCCTCTCAGCACTGCAACTGTAATCCATTGAGAATTACATCTTAAAGGGATAGTTTGGAATTTTAGAAGTGGGGCTGTATTGAGGTATTTATCCCTAGTCAGTGTATTTTTTCTACAGGGGATGGCATAGAAGCTAAGCAATGTACTGCTGTGGACGGGGGCAGCAGCAAAATTTAGTTCAGTCACCTGAAAAAAAAAAAAATCAGTTTAAGTGTTATCTATATTTAGAATATTGTCACTGCTCTACTTTGCCATCAAACAGCCCTTTCCAACAGAGGACTGAAGCCCACGCTCTCGTCAAAGCCACCAGACTCCATGGACAAACACATTCATTTCCTGTCATTTTACCTGTCAGAACATGGGAGTGGCTTGTCCACCGCTGCCTCAATCAGTTAGTCTGTTTGTGTTATTGTGCGACTAAAGCAAATCCAAAAGAACTCTTTGAAAACACCAAAGCCAAGCAATTCCACAAACAAACATACCGATCGAGGCAGCGGTAGACCAGCAATTCACTTTTTCTGTGAGGTAAAATGACTATTTTTGTCAATGGACTCTGGTGGCTTTGACGAGAGCATGAAAGGAAAGTTTCAGCGTAAAGCTAATCAGGGATTCCCAATGACAAGGTAAAGCGGTGAAAATATTATGCTAAATACAGTGCACACTTTAACTGATCATTTTATTTTAGTTGACTAAAATACATTTTGCTGCTGCCCCGTCCACAGCAGTTCATTGCTTAGCTTCCATGCTGGTACTCCTGCCTGCTTCTCTAAAGGGTGGCGTGTCATCCGCCATCACGCTAAACAAAAATTCAAACTATCCCTTTAAGTAAAATGTCAGTATTTATTTCGGTCTGTACACTGTGCAGGCCAGATGGATGGTAAATATTCATGCCGTCCAAATACATCAAAATTTTTAAAAAAGATGCAATTTTCTGCAGGTACAGGCCAGAGAATGAAAACGGCGTACATCTGAGAATATGGTAAGACAAACCCTCTATCCCCTCACTGTCTGATCAGTTCAATATATGTCAAAGTCTTTTTTTAAACTGCTAAACACTGACTTGAGAGTATGTACTCACAGACTAATCCTGAAAAGGTCCACCCTAACCTCGCCATAGTCATTGTGTCGGTGGTGTTAAGGCCTGAAGAGGGATTGTGCTTTGTGTGTGGAGTTTTCTCAATGGCCTCAACACAATAGCCATTGGATTTTCTCTGTGTTTGTGTGTGTGCTAACGCGCATGTGTGTGTATGTCGAACCGGTCAATCCAACATTTTGTGGTAAAGCACCGGTTGGATTAAAGGTCAGATGTTCTGTCAGCAGTTTGTGGCTTATTTTTCTTCCATCATGCATTGTGGAAAATGTCCAAATAAAAAAAAAGGTTGAAAAATATGGCTTAATAAATCAGACAGCTCATCCACTCAGTGTTTTCTAAACATGGGCTAAATAATACATCTGAAAACAGTTTCACTCGTTCTGAACATTTTTTTTTCTGCTGCTGGAGACGTCAGCTCAGCCCCATATGGACTACATGTGTTGTCTCTCTCTGCATCTTTGTGAAGCAGAGCAGGATTCAGCAGCTTGTTTGGCAGGAACTTAATGAGATGCTATACCTTAATAAGATTTCATGCTATCTGGGGTTTCAGGGTGTATATAATGCCTTCATAACAAAGGCACTCCGTAGTCGTTTTTTTTCTCCTCCTTTTTCTTTAACATATGAATGATATGCTGAGATATATTGAATCAGATGACATGTCAAACCCTCACTGAACTGCCACCTTTCTTTTTCTTTGTCGAAAGAAGGATTAATGTTCTCTATATGTGGCAAAGGCACCTCTATTTTTAGTCTCTCTCTGGATCTTTTTGCTTTGCATCCCCCCCCCCTTCCCCCCCAGTGAGTCTGGTAGCATCCTGTTGTTCCGCTTCCTTTCGGCGGCAGAAAAAGCCGGGCAGATGTGACAAATCTGGTCTTACGTCGAAATCACCCCAACCAGACAAAGGTTTTCCACTTGATCGATTCCTGACCTGGTGGCTCTCTCTGAACCCAAAATTGTGCTGCTTTTCTTTCCCCCTTTTTTTTCTCTCGCCACGGACAGTTTTCAAAGCACAGAGAGAGCGAGCGCTAAAAAGCACTTTATCTCTGATCCAATAATTAGCAGCGCCTAGCCGCAGCGGGATGGACACCCTTGCTGATTCTCAGTGACAGCCTTAAACTAATATGCATAATACCAAGGATACTGCCACAACTCCCCAAGCCCTCAATTTATGCAGATCCCAAAGAGCTGGATTGAGGTTAGCTTGGTGTAGACGCCAAAAAACATCTTTAAATGAACTCGTTTGTCTATTTCTTTTCATCTGCCGTAGCCTCTACCCCATCTGTCTCTCCTCCAAATGAAAAATCTAAAAGGAAATTTGTTAATGAGTTAATTTTGAAGACTCACCTTTCTGTGTGATGGTTCAAACACAGTGAACATTTGCTCCCTTAGATTTTATTTATAGCACTGCTTCTTGTGCAGTCATAATAAGGAATATTCAGCAAGTGAAAAGCTCCAGTCTAGGTAGATTTTATGAAGGGAAAATTGTCTTAATACGATTTCATATTAACATATTTTATGGCTTGCGCTGAGTTTTTCTGCCTGAAGCCAAAAACCAGGAGTTGAGTAGCGGAGCAGTGTTTTATAGCTTGACGTTGGTTCTCTTTGTTATCTTTAGCATGTCAAACACTGGGCCCGCCACACAGCTGGCTCTCACCACAGTGGAACAGCACTCTGAGAAGTCATTACTCTGACAATGTGAAATTAGGGTTTCCGTCTCTTCCCCTCGTCACTCGCTGCCCCAGCCCCCTTTTTCTTACACAGCCTTACTCCTCCTTTCCTCACTCTTTCCGCACCCTTCTTTATTCAGTTTCTCTTTCTTGCTTCCTCTCATGCTGTTAGCCTTTTGTCTGACTAAGCCCGCTGATTCACAGCCCTTTTGAGATAGTTATCTGGCCGAGACACATACGTGGCCTTGAGGCTTTCTCCCATTTCAGCCACTGCACATTTTTTTCACAGGGGGGAGACACTGTTAACAAAGGTCTTTTTAATGTGGTGAGAGAGGGCCTGGGAGTTGCAAACACTTGCAAAGTGCCATAAAAGTGCATGTGAGTCATCTTTCCCAGACTCTTATGAAGATGCTCCTTTGTTGACAAGTAAAATGGACGTCTTTACAAGCCAGTTTGCCCAAATGATGTGTAAGGGGTTGTATTTTTTAATCACAAGGCAGCTTATCTTGATGCTCTTGTACAATGATTTCAGTCTGGTGGGTAGGGGTGTCACAATTTCCATTCTAATTTGAGAAATCGATTGATAAAGGCTTTTAATTTCAGTTATTGTAATCGAAAGCTTCAAAATTGTGAATCTTTTTAAAGAAGAATTTAAAAATGTAAATAACAGTCAGGGCATAAAACCAATGATCTGTTGATCTTAACAAATCAAAGTGGATAGACTAAGATAGCACTGGGCCATATGATGATTCATATTGCCATGGTTTTCTTGATAATGATTTTGGTTATTATCACGAAACCATGGAAAATGGCTAGATATCAGCTCTTAAATCAAGGAATTTATTTTTGTTGTTATCATTATATTTGTCCAAACAAATGTACCTTTAGTGGTACCAGACATTAAAATGAACAAGAAATTGAAGAAAAAGGGCGGTCTAATCATTTTTTACCATGACTGTATATCGTTTTCGAGATATGAAATGACGTGTATCAGGAAAGAAGACTTAAGCCACAGTCTAACGGGCATAGCTGTGAGTGCTGGGGAAAAAAAGTTTAAATCAAAAACTGGATCAAGTTGTGACCCTAAAATAGAGTATAAATCGTGGACTCAGGGAATCATGACACCCCTGCTGGTAAGTGCGTGGAGGGTCACTTCTAACCACATGTCCCGGTCCAGAAACATAAAACAAAAGTGTTGTTGAAGCCGGAGCTTTGGTGGCCACTCTCTCTCTCTCCCTCGCTCTCTGTCTCAGTCGTGCCCCGGCTCTGTTCCCTCTCTCTGATGTGTGCAGCCAGAAGTCAGCTGTCAGAAGACTTTGATGAGCGAGGAGGGAGAAAAAGGAGAGATGAGGGCGTGAGTGTGGGGGGGAGAAGAAAAGGGCCAGAAGAAAATCCCTCATTCTCTCGAGTTCTGAGTTTACCCAATCTCTCTCAACTGCCACTCATCCTTCAGTCTCTCCATCCCCCATTTATTTCCCCTTTTCTCTCCCTTTTTTTATTTGTTGCCTCTCATCTTCTCTCTCTCAGACCCTCATCACTCTCTGCATATTTCTCTCTTTCACACACACACACACACACACACACACACACACACACACACATCCACATCTGAGCAGCCAGCCACACACTCCGACTGCAATTAGGCAAGATTCAGCGTCTGCTTCTATTTCCCGAGTCGTTTCAATTTGGCACCGAGCCTCTAGGCCACTGCGGCACAGCCCAGTGCCTCCACACCCCGCCTTATTAGTGACCTGGGATAATTGGGGAAGGAATCCGGATTGCAAAACTGACTCTGGGTCTCGCTTTGAGCTTTCGCGCAGGAGATGAGAGGATGTTTTTAAAACCGTACTTTTTCACACACATACAAGAAAAAAAAAGATGAAAAATAGTTATGAGTGGGAGGTGGAGGAGAAAGAGATTTGGGTATAAATCAGAGCGACGCCCCGGCTAATGTTTCAGTGGGTAGGAAAAAGAATCGGAAACGTTCTCTCACTCCCTCTGACCTCCACAAAGCCCACTCTGTGAAGAAAAATGACCCTCTCAGCACTTAGTGTACGGACTTCCAGAGGGTGGCACTACGTCAGACTCCATGTAATTTAAGTATGTGGTTTTAGCTTAGAAGTACAAATCTTTCTGCACTGACACGGTTGTTTTATTCTGGCCTCGCAACCTTATGTGACACTTCAAGGGGGGTATGAACCTCTTGAAGGTCTTTGTTTACATGTGAGAAAAAGCAGCTATAGTGCTCCCATTGTTTAGACTGGGGCTTGAAATTTGTTTTGATTGAGTCACGGGCCTATTGTGTTGTGGTTTGGCCAGCTGCAGTAACAGTATGAGGGTCCAGTCTCTTGGCTTTTTGTGATGTCTTCTCCACTTCCTCTCTCTCTCTCTCTCTCTTTCTGGCTCCTCTAAACCTCACCCCCGTGGCTCCTTGAGGCACTGCAGCCCGTTTTTCGGAAGAGGCGGAGATATATGACCTTATAAAACGATCCCCCTCGTGAGATGCTTATCTCTGAATGAAAGGCCCCCAGGTAACACGAGGGCACAGGCAGGAAGAGGACGGAGGAGCTGAAGGAAGCGCTGTTTATTTTTATTTTACTCCGCTCCGGTCTGGCCATTGTTAAAATGAGGCAAAACCTCAACTCCAGCTCCTCTTTCACTCTTTTTCTGCCTCTCTACTTCCCTCTTTTTTTTTCTTTTTTTACTCCTCCTTTTCCTGCTCCTCTCCTCTCTCGGCTGACGGTGAATATGAGTGGCGGCGGAGGCCTTTGAAGCGAGACCACAGCAGAGGGAGCAGTCATTGTGCCGGCTCTTTGAATGTACAGCACCCCTCCCTCCCTCTCTCCTTCTCTCCCTCTCTCCTTCTCTCCCTCTCTCCCTCCCGACATCCCCCGGCCTGCAGCGGCTCAGACTGAGCTGTGCGGGGGCACACGGCCAGACTTCAGCTGCCCGGGCCCCCCAGCGATGCCGCCTCAGATGTGGGCAACGCCTCCCCCTTCCTCCCCCTTCCTCCTATACTCCCATCGTCTCACCCACACATGCCTGAGGTTTGGGGTTTTGGTGACTCCCCCTCCCCTTTTCCCCTTTTGACCACAACCAGACCCCACCCTTCCCTTCTCTCCAATATTTAACGCAGACACCGTCTTCCTTCTCTTCACCCTCTTTAGTTTCAGCCCCCTCCTGACTCGACTTGTTAGTTTCTGATAGCCCCTGTGGAAAAGATACAACATCCCCCGAGCCTTCACTCTTGATGGAGGTTAAAAAATTCAAAGGTTTTTTTTTTTTTTTCTTTCAAGAGGCGATTTCTTTTATGTGGAATGTCTCAAAGCTGAAGAAAGTGCTGACAGTGCAGAGCATTTTGTTTCAAACATGGCTTTGTCTTCCAGGTGCTTATTTTTATTGGCCTGCACGTTTTTATTTTCCCCCTGTGTCTTTAAGGGTGTAGAGAAAGGAGGCTCCTTTGAAAAAGGTGTCACTGAAGCCAGCTGTATGATCCGGGCCAAGGTCACTGCCAAGACACGCCACCGCACCAGACTCTAATGTAAATGTGTGGACAATTATACTTACTAGAGCTCGCACGTCTGTCAGCCTGAGCCAGACTGGAACTGACCTCAGTGGATGATGCAACAAAGAGCTGGCACTTAATGTTCGCTGGATCTCAGGTTGAATCAAAAGGGAGCAGCAGCTTCTGCATTCATGCCCTCCTTAGATTTGAAAGAGTGAGAAGTCGATCAAAATAAAACTAAATAAAAGTCCATATTTAAGAGGCTGAAAACAGCATTTTCCTGCCATTTTTGCATGAAAAATGACATAGTTTTATATCATATTGATTGAATATCTTTGGACTGATAAAAACCAGACATTTAAGATATCACCTTGCGCGTTGAGAAACTGTGATTTTTTACTATTTGCTGTCATTTTAACTGACAAATTGATTAATTAAGATAAAAAAATTGGCCCTTTATTCGATTGAAAGACAGAAATGTTGGTTCTGGTTTCAACAGGGTGGCTGATCTAGCTTCCACATTCTGCTATATGATGAATAATGCAAAAGTTGAAGGAGCTGATTAAATGTACCATTATCTGCAGCCTTACCTGTGAGCCAATTTTAAACTGAGCGAGAGCATTTCTGTGCCCTCACTTTGACCTGACAGTTAAATGACAAATCTGGTTTATTACAACTTTATTACATCATCTTTGTCAGTAACAATGAGATTACACTATGAGGTTAATTGCCGTTCCTTGGATTTGTCTTGGGGTCGGCCTTCACAGACAGAAGTTCCTGAATCTTGTTGTCTCTCTAGTTAGATATTTTCATTGTTGTCTTTCTTTAAATTAGCCTTCTTCTTCACCCTTTGTGTGAAGGTTTGTTTTCTTTTGTTTGATCGAAATGTCATCAACACGTCTACTCGTTTGGACGTGGGCTCAAATTGACATTACACTGACTTTAGTGAGCTGGCAGGGTAAAGTCCGTTTAAAGTCCGGTCCAACTGACTCGGACATTTGTGTTCTCAAATTCAGCCTCTCAAGGTAATGTCTTGATAAGTTCAGGATTACAGTTACAGATTTCTCTCTAGCAATGTCACATTGAACCAAAATAAGACCCAAGTTTCAACATGATTCTGACACATCTTTCTTTACTTGCACTGCTCTCTATCTTGCCTCTCCTTTCTCCTCCAAATCTCCCCTCTTCTCTCTGCCATGGTAAAGTCTGCGCCTCAGCCTGAGCTGGAGACACCTCTCTCCAGTTGGCTTATTTTTAGAGTAATTTGTCGGCGATGTTTTCCTTTTTAATGGCACCAAAAGAAACCCCAGAGCCGTGTGTAGGGAGAGAGGGAGCTGAGTGGAGGTGGGTGGGTCGGTGGGTTTGGAGGTTCGGGGCCTATAAGGCAGGCGGGCCCCAGCTGCGGCCGCTTTGATTTGGCCTGGGAGGTGAAAGCGGCGATTGAGACGCGAGGTTGTGCCAGTTATCTTAACCTCCCACACTTCAAAAGCTGGGCGAGAGCTTGTCCGACTCCTTCCCCTCCCTCTGTCCTGTGGAGGGAAAGGAATTGGGGAGAGGGAGAGAGAGAAGGGGGGAGACTAAACCTTCGCTAGCCCTCTGAACAGAGGAGCGTTTCATTTCCTGCAAAAAAGTCCAGCCGGCATTCCTGAGCACTAATGTAGAGGGAGGAGGAGGAGACGGAGGGAGGTGAGGGGAGAGGAGGGGTCAAGCTGCTCCTGAATCCCAGTGTTTGTGTCGGCTGGACCTTGTGAAGAGCTGGCCCGCTGCCCCCTACAACCAACCACCACGCAAGAACACACCCCCGCTGTTACCACCAGCCTCTTTTTTGAGACTTGCGCGCACGCACACACGCGCACGCTCCTCTCGCCCGCAGCCCCTCAGGCCTCTTCCCCAGGCAGGAAGGCCAGAGCTTTTCATGTCTGTGGTGGGGGAAGGAAAAATGCTCCCCAGGAAACAGGGTGCAGTGCCGGGCGTGCGGGCCCGCTTTGAGATCCTGGGATGAAAAGAGAGAGGGCGGCGGAGGTAAATAAAAGCGACAGGGGCTCTCTCTTTCTCTCTGAGCGCTGTGCTTCTTTCAGCCTCCACTCTGTGCAGCTCAGGGTCAGCTCTCCTCGGGAAAGGTGGCCTCTGTCCTGTTCCCTTTTATCCACATGTGGTAAAGCAGTCTGCAGGGTGGTGTGTGTGTGTGTGTGTGTGTGTGTGCGTGTGTGTGTTTTTCTGCATGTGTGTGTTGAGGCTTTTGAGTGTTAAGATGCAGCGAGCAGCAGGGCTCAGCTGACTTCTCTCCTACAAAAACACACTCTTGGCTTTGCCACAAGGGAAAAGCAAACTAATACCGTTTCTTTTCCTTTTTTCGTCTTCACAAAACATCCATCTTTTTAGTCGCAGGAGGCATCCATCCACCTCTGTCTCTGCCTCTCCACTTTGATCACAGATTCTATTTGATGCTGCTCGGGTCTAAAATAACTCTCCTTGGCTTGTCAATAACTGAAGCTAACTCTGTTATGTTAGCTCAAGCCCGGATCACGAGAGGGAAAAGAACACTTTTGCAGCTTGACAAACAATTTCCCCGTCAGGGAAAGGGGCCAATTTTGTGAGAGTCCTGTGAAGTGGATTGAGCATTCAGGTAACATTTTCACACTGCGGCGTCAATCTGCAACTGAACCATGTTGCTTCAGATAATTACCACCATACTACCATGAACTCTGCTTGTTTTAACCAACTGGGTCAACACGGTGATCCTCCTGTGTGAAGAGTATTTCCTCGTCTTGTTTTCCCATCGCCCACCTGCAGCGGCAGCCTAAATGTCAACCAGAAGCTACACAATTGGGTGCTCGCCTTGAGAGAGCTAGAGGAGGAATGAGTCAGTCAAGGGAGGGCAGAGAGGAGCGTAGCGCTGCCAGCTGGGTCACGGCAACCCCCACGTCAGGCGAGATCAAAGCCAGACCGGCCCACATCCTGTCACTGACCTATGACCCCCTCTGTAGTTCAGTGCTTTGGCTCAACTCTGCTGCAAAAGGCTTTCATTCAATCAGCTGTAACACTGCGCAGAAAGAAATGATGATTGATGATGTAGATGGTAATGACAGGTAATTTGTCCCCTCCCTGAACCGGGGCGGGATGCCTGCACGCTGAGACATTTTCGAGTCACTCTGAGTCATCTTGATGTGTCTGGTTTTGGTTAATGTGATGTGAATGTGACCCGTGTTGTGTTACTTTTGTGTTGGTAATTGTTTCCTCCTTTTTTATTTTGTTTCAACAATTTTTATTGATTTTCAACAGTGAAGTAACAAACAGACACACAAACAATAATAATAGTTAAAAAATAATATATATATATATATTATATATATATCATTTTGTTGTGTAAACCTTTTTTTATTTTTTTTTTATTTGTTCATTTTATTTTTATTTTTTGTTTACATATCGTATGTGTGTGTGTGTGTGTGTGTGTGTGTGTGTATATATATATATATATATATATATATATATATGTATAAATTAACAAATACAAGAAAAAAGTTTACACAACAAAATGATGGCTGCATTATATAAACATTCCTCCTTTTTTATTTTGTATTAAAATGCAGTCAAGGCTGTGTGATATACTATCTAGCCTGGCCTGGCAAATGCTTAATAGTCTGGAAACTCTCAGTTCATTTTTGATTTCCAAGTTATAAAACAGCACGGACTGAAATGCCTCTGAATAAACCTACAACCAGTCAGCAACAGTCATGTGAGGTGACACATTGAAAATTGGGGTGGTGCTTGCTCCATTTTCAGGCAGGAAAAACATCGGGCCAGGTCACCAACTTTCTCAAATTACACCTATTAGTCACTAAAAACGTGTTTGTGAAAACATCTGAGGCGAGAAACACACAATGCAGTAACAGAATCATCATTCATATTTAATCAGTGCTGCCTAGTTTGACAGTTTGATTTGAGTTTCTCAAGTTGCGCTGGACGCCAGCCATCATATCAGACCCGCCCCATGTGAGATAAATGGTTCTGATTGGCCCGTCGAGGAATTGGAGAGTGACCAGACGCATCTTTCAGAGCAAATAAAACACAAGCTCGGCAGATTCGACTCATTTCCACTCTTCAATATGCCGTCATAAAATCAATATTGTGATATGAAACTGAATATTTTCTTAGAATTTGGGATCATAATATTTTAATACAGCAAAATGATTGTCTTTTCCTGGTTTTAAAGGCTGCATTAGAGCAGGGTAGTACATTGTCAAATGCAGACGACGTACCAAGTCAATATTTCCCGGTCAAAGTTAACCAAAGTTGAACTCCGTACGAAGATTCGCCCCTTTGGCCACATAGAATTACAGGTGCATCTCAATAAATTAGAATATAATGGTAAAGTCCATTTCCAGTAGTTCAAGTCAAATAGCCCCAACCAAGTATTGAGTCATATAGCTGGACATACTTTTCAGAGGCCAACATTTCCATATTAAACATACTTTTTAAAATTGGTCTTTAGTAATATTTTTATTTTGAGACACTGACTTTTAGGTCTACATTAAATGTAAGCCATAATCGTTATAATTAGAAGAAATCCAATAAATTAAGACATGAAATGTTTCATTGTGTGTAATGGATCTATGTAATGTTTTATGTTCACTTTTTGAATTGAATTACCGACATAAATAAACGTTTCAATGATGTTCTAAGTTATTGAGATGCACCTGTATGTGAATTAGGTGTAAAGCTTTGTGCACGTGTGACCATGGCTTTACAGTACAATTATGTAATTTTCTGTTCTTGCTGGTCTGTTGTTTGCCTTTACAAACTTAGTCCTTTTAGCGACATTACCGATTATTATCTATGAAAAATCACAAATCGTAACCCCTGCAGTGTCTCTACAATATTGATATTGAGCTATTTGGTCAAACATATCATGACATTTGATTTATATACACTACCGGTCAGTTTTAGAACACACCAACTTTTCCAGAATTTAATTGAAAATTATGCAGTTTAATGTCTCAGTGTACTCTGAAATTAATGCACATTTGCAACATTTAAAATTCTTTATTGAGCATGATAGTGTTTTGAATTCAAAATCACATTTTATGTTGAACTAAAGGACTAAAAAAAGACACAAAATGACCAAAAAAAGACACAAAATGACTTACAAAGACATGAAAAGAATTCAAAAATGGACAAAATAGCCCAAGACTCCATAGAGTTAAGTTCTTAACCCATGTCTTGTTCCCTGAAAAAGGCCTACTTGTATAATTCTGAAATGTACATTATCTTTCAGTTTTGGTTAAGCTTAGCTTTTTTTATTTACCTCTGGCAGTTCACCACTTACCTTCGTACCCTTTCAAGCTGTTCATTTGACTTGAACTGCTTGAATTTCAATAAAAAACTGGAAAAATTGGGGTGTTCTAAAACTTTTGACCGATAGTGTATGTAACTGCAAATAGTCTCTCAGTCTTATTTGCAGTTACCTCATAACTCAGTTAATTGATCCTTCTTTTCTTACGTTGCCATCTTTGTTTATTTTTCCTGCAGGGGGAAAACGGAACAATTTCTCCACATGCAAAGCGAAGGCAGCAGCTACGGGCCCTCTGCTTGAGATGGAGGCCTGTTAGATTCCATGAAGACCCTTAAATCTCCAAACTGAAGCCTCCACTTCTCAGAGGACCCCTTCCTCCCTCCCTCCCTCACTCCCTCCTCCAACCTGCACCCGTCTCTCCCAACCCCAACTAAACCCTACTCCCTTCTCCTTGGACACAGTCACATGCCACCACCACCACCACCACCACCACCGAACACTGTCTGACTCTACTCCCGTCCTGAAGGCGCCTGCTGTAGAGACACTGAACTGAACAAGACAATCATGATAAGTAGGAGCACCCTCACGCAACCACCTTCTCTCACCGAAAGAAGAAGAAGAAAAAAAAACAAGCATCAATTTGACGTCTGTGTTCTGTCAGTTTCCTTTTACAATCAGCTTTACTGCAATCCCAAGGCACTGCACTGAAAACAGCAGCAATTTTTGATGTGCGCACAGACTCCTCCACTGCACCGCCCCAACACTCCACACACCTGTTTCTGAGTTACTGTAAGTTATTTGTCGCCTCGGTTCCTTTGTATAGATCATCAGGCCGACACTCACTCCCTCAACATCTCCACCTCCCCACCCATCCTCTCTCTCTCTCTCTCTCTCTCTCTCTCTCTCTCTCCCTGGATTTTTGAGACCATTTGGGGTTTCGCCCGACCGACCAAACACCTCTTTTTAGACTGCACTAAGGAAGCCGGAGGAATCTCATCTTGTCTACGAAAAACGTCCTCAAGACGCCATTTTTAGTTTGTCGCTGACCAGTTGGTGCAAAAAAGGATCAACATTTTGATTTGCTTTTCATTTTAGACTGAATTTTATTTTGAATGCTTTTTTTTGTATCTTGAATCCTTGTTTCAATTTCTCGGTGTATATTTTAGTGATTTTTTTTTTTTTTTTTAAATATTGTTTTTTTATATAGTGGTATATATGAAAATAAGCTTTGGACACAGGAAAGCCATTTTTCTTGTTGAAGCGTCTTGCAGAAAATTGAAACTTAAGGCTTCTTTTGATAACTATTTGTAACAAATAGTGACCTCGAGTCTTGCTCAGATGTAAAATAATGCTCAGTATGTGTACTTTTTAAAACTGTCAGGATATGTCAATTTTCTTGGTATTTTTGCAGGCAACATTAGGACAAAGGCGAGAGTGATAGCTCAGAGGCCTATATTTTATTGTTCTAAAACATGACAAATGAAGCAGATATATATATTTACCCCAGCACTTGGCAGTCTTTCTTTTATTGCAATGGACCTTTGTCTTTTCTCTCTGGTAGCTAATAGTGTGGTCTTTAGCCATGTTGTTTATTCCATGCAAGCATCTCTGTAACATTTTGATTTTAATGCTCTATTTTAGTATTACTTGATGAATTCCTTTTTTTATTATCATATTTTGGGTCACTGTCATCTTGGTGTAGCATTTTGCTTCCCAAGTGGTCATATTTGAACTGTTTCAACATGTTTTTTTGTTTGTTTTTTTGTTTTGTTTTTTGTAAGAAAAATAAAAAGGCACCATTGGCTCATTTGATCACTTGTGTGGTGGAAAGACCAGAGCTGGAGGTGCCAGATGTAGCAGTCTGAGTGTCGTCCTTCCTTGGCGATAATAATGTAAGTATGTGTTATATGTATGTATTGATAGTGTAAACACTTTAGATAAAACATGTTTTCATTTTTGTGCAAACTTAAAAGCTTAAAAAAAATTGAAAAGCAGTCAAAACTCCAAAAGCACACACTGCTTGGGGCTACATTTACGCTGTTATTGTGACGATAATGAAAGGAGAAACCTACTTCATCGAGTATAAAAACATTTATCAATTGGGTAACATGTCGATTTCAACTGACTCTGTGTGAAAGTTGTCTTTAGACTTTAAATTCCGTAAAAAAGAAAAACCTTTTAAAGTTCCAGTTGAATTTTTGAAGTAAACAACATTTTTGATTAAAGAGCCAAGATCAAAGGAAAAGTCTATTTATAGACTAATCTGAATTGTGCCGTTTGAATGTCTTCATTTCAAGTAAAACAGCACCACCTAGTGTTAATGTTGAGTTAATAGGCCATTTCTGTGGAGGCCAAACATTCCTGATTAATTCTGTGCATTCAAGTCAAATTTTTATTTATAAAGCCCCAAAATCACACATAATCTTGTCATCCTTAAGTCTTGATTTGATTTACTTTCACCAAATACCTCTTTAACATGGACAGAAGTAATGATAGTGGGATTCCAACACTGAGTAGATAAAAAGTTAAATGTAAGGGGAGATACTCAATCGTGGAAAAAGTATTCAGATCTCTTACTTAAGTAAAGTACTAATACTACAATGTGATATAACTCCACTACAAGTAAAAGTTATAAATTAAAAACTTACTGGTACTCGTTATGCATTACGGCAACACTCAGGTTGTCAAATATATTATTAGATTATTATTGATGCAATTATGTGAGCAGCGATTTATTTTCTCAAGCCAGTGCTCATTTTAACCACTAAATACTGTTAGGTGTTTTAATTTAATAAAATGTTTAGTTACTTTAAATTTATCATGTTTTTATGTTAAATCTCTACCTGAAAAGTAACTAAAGCTGGCGGCTAAATCTAGCGGAGTAAAAAGTACAATATTTCCACATAGTGGAGTGGAAGTATAAAGTCACATAAAATGGAAACACTCAAGTAAAAGTACCTCAAAATTTTACTTAAGTACATTGCTTGAGTAAATGTACTTGGTTATATTCCACCACTAATGAAACTACAGGTGACTGGGCTAATAATGTTCTGAATTCTTGTTCAGATATGCAAGAAGTTGTTAAACTGGTGCTAATTTGCAACACTACAACACAACACTTTAACACTTAATAGACCAGTAAAGAGTGTTACAACCATTAAAAAAAGTAAAATCTTGCTGTTTTTAAGGACAAATATTCTATAACGCCGGCTATGAAAGATATATGAACAAACCCCTTGTGCAAAAACCAGAACGTGAAGAAAAATAGAGTTTCTACAAATGTTCTAAGCTCGAGGACGCACACAACACATTTTGTAAAACTGAATTCATCAAGTCTTATTCAAAGATGCATTTCCTAGGTACATACAGAAAAACTTAAGTTGTATTTAATACACTTTAATATGTTCACAATGTTTTTTATTACCAACATAACATTGATCTGCAACTGTAGGGGCAACCTTTCTAACTTCACTGTTGGGGGGTAACTAATTATAAAGTAACTGATAACTGTCACCCAAGTCTATATCTGCACAGCAGCCAACAACAGACACCAAGCATTTGATAAAATCTATTTTAATCAGATTAAATCTCATCACAAAAAGATTTCATTCATAGGACAAAAGTCAACCTTTATAACAGAAGGCACAGACAGTTTTTTTAAATTAATGATTCTCATCAGTCTTTGTTAGAGCCTGTCTCCACAAAACCAGCAGTTACTTGTACTTGTAGAATCCTTCTCCAGTCTTTTTGCCCCACTTCCCCTCTGCAACCAACTTGTTCACGACTTCACTCTGACCAAAGAGCGGGTTGTCAGGATTGGCTTCCGACCAACCTAAAGAAAATAAATCATAAATATCAGTTCATTTAAATTAGCTTTGTTTCCCTATCTCTCTTTCAGAAAGCATTTTGAAAGTGTGAAAACAAAAGTAAGAAATGCCATCACAATTACCCAGAGAAAGCTTTATTTTCAGTCCAAACCTCAACATTACTAAGAATAAATTGAAATGATTAAAATAATGAAACCGGAAAAGCAGCAGATTTGTTGTTTTTGCATGAGAAGTTTCTTAAACAATGATGAAATAGTTGCCAGTTTCATTTTCTGCCAATCAACTAATAGTTTCAGCTGGTACATTTTCTTGCGTTTTGGATGCAGAATTGTGAATCTCTAAAGCAACAAAGAAGAAGAAGATTACTTTATTAATCCCACAATGGGGAATTCAACCTCTGCATTTAACCCATCTTTTTTTTTTACACACAAGTGAACACACCATGCAGGGAGCAATGGGCAGCACATTACTGTGCCCGGGGAGCTGTGCATGGGGGTTAGGTGCCTTGCTCAAGGGCACTTCAGTGCTTGACCTGTCAGTACCGGCGACTCTCCAGTTACAAGCCCGATTCCTTACCTCTAGGCTACAGACTGTAATAACTGAAATGTGGTGGAGTCAAAGTAGTAAGAGGCAAGAAGGCAAAGAAAAGAAAAGGCAAGAAAACAAAATCAAATTTGAAACTGGGTTACATCCCACCACAGGTCATATCATACTGACTGTATATTTACACAAGGTTTTACTCACCATCCATGATGAACTTCATGGTGTCCAGTCCGACGTAGTCTGAGAGCTCAAAGGGGCCCATGGGGTAACCGCACCCCAGTTTCATGGCGATATCGATGTCCTCTTTGGATCCATGACCTGACACAATAATATTACTCGATTAGATCCTCAATATTAAACTCTGTTTGAGGGTGGAATGATGATTTTTGGGGGGGGGGCAGGTGGAGATTGTTTATATAGCGGAGAGAATAACAGATGATTTAGTTTTACTTTGTTTCTGTTGAATTTGAAGCTATAAAGGCATTAAAGCTGGACTGAACTTTGTAAAGGAGATATATTTAAAAGTTGCATTTTTCCATTTAATAAGAAAAATGGGTGTAAGAATATTTTCTTTTGACATTTTGTAGGGTTATTTCATGTTAAGTAGCTGTGCAGACAAAAGAGCCAACATCGGGACATTTTTTTTTTTTTTTTTGCCATTTAACCCTCCTGTTATGTTCATTTCTCAGGATTAGCAATAATGTTCCTGGGTCGATTTGACATGTTTAATTATCCAGAAGTGTCTGAAACCAGAAAGTCCCAATAAACATTGTTTATATTTCATTAATAACTCCATTACTAACCATTTCAATCAAAATTTAGTGCAATGGTGTTTTTACCTCTCACAGATCATGGTTCAATGAGGATAATTCACTCTTTTTTTTCATTAAAAAAATGCATGTTAAAACTTTTTTTTATGTACATTAGAAAGACCTACAGTCATGGAAAAAATTATTAGACCACCCCTTGTTTTCTTCAACTTCTTCTCATCTTGTTAATTTTAATGCCTGGTACAACTAAAGGTACATTTGTTTGGACAAATATAATGATAACAACAAAAATAGCTGATTTTGGTTATTAATCAAGAAACCATGGAAAATGTCTAGATATCAGCTCCTAAATTAAACTCTCATGAGATATTTTTGTTGTAATCATTATATTTGGCCAAACAAATGTACTTTTAGTTGTCCCAGGCATTAAAATGTACAAGAAATTAAATAAAACAAGGGTCGTCTAATATTTTTAACATGACTGTATATAAAAATACAATAATTGTACAGGACATTGATTGTCTATCCATCCATCCATCTATCCATTTATCTAGGCTGTTCAGGGTTGCTAATATGTGAAATTTGCCATTTTAATTTTTATATATTTTGATTACACTTATTAATTGTCCCAAAAAGAACTCTTTTTTTAGATTTCTAAACTATAAAATGGGTCAATTTGACCTGCAACATATAAGGAGGGTTAAGCTCAACCACTCGCTGAACACTCGTCCAGCTGCATATAGTTCTCTGTGATAAAAGAGCTACACAAAGAGAAACCTCTCAATTTCTCTCAAAAGGTTATTTAACATTGATTCCACTTATCGTCCCAAAGAAACATAACTATGGACACTTCATTAAATATACAAACTATGGCCCCGTTCGCACGAGGACGCTTGCGGGTAAAAACGACAAAATATTTTATCGGAAGTGCCTTTCGTTTAGACAGTGACGGCGTTTTGGGGGCTTAAAGACGCAAAAATCTGAAACCACCTTCCAAAGTGGAAAAGTTAAATACGCTCCACCGTAGCGTGTCCGTCTACACTGCCAAGACGCAAAACTCTGCTCAGATCTGCTCACGTCACGTATGTGTTTACGTCACATACATGCTCCAGTACAGGAAAATAAACAAACGTGGGATTATTTCCATGCGTCGGACCTTCAAGCTGCTCTGACAGCTCTAATAAACTTACAGGAGTCTTTCCACCAAATGTACAGGATATGTACAGATAGTATTAGTGAACAGAGAAGGGTCTGTAATTACCTCTATCACATTTTGGATGCAGCAATTGGTCGGAGGCGAGCCAGACGGCTGTGAACGAGACCTGGGAGATCTAGTGGATGGTGGATAACTTTGTGGAAGGAGTAGCTGATGAAAATACGTGGCGTGAAAACTTCTGCATGCCCAAAGATGCTCTTATCGCTTTAAGTGATGCCGCCTGGCTGCATACAATCGAATTACACACACTTTTGCGTCACCGTATGCAGCAGATTTCCTCCCGAAAACGCTCGTCTAAACGAGGAATAAAAAGTGAAGACGCGACGCCACTTTTGCGTCTTCTGTTGAGACCGTCCTCGTGTGAACGGGGCCTATGTCATGTTTATTGTTGACTTGACTGAAACATACCTCTCTCATACATCCTGATGGCCTCCATGATGTAGGGAACAAGCAGGCGGTTTACAATGAACCCTGGTGTATCCTGAATAAGGAGATGAGTGGGCTGCTGAATATAGGTTTTAAAAGACTGTGAAAGCTGTGATGAGGTCAGACAGGAAGTCATACCTTGCAGGACACCGTTGTTTTCCCGATCTTCTTGCTGAAGTTCACGAGGGAATCGAACGTCTCTTGGCTTGTAGCTGAGGTTGCAATGACCTGCAAGAGATTATTACTTAAGAAACTTTGAGTCTTATGAAGTTTATACAGGCGTCTCACAAACATGTTTATACCTCGACAAGCTTCATCATAGGGACCGGGTTAAAGAAGTGAAGGCCGCCGAATCTGTCGAGCCTGTTGGTGGAGCTGGCGATGTCAGTGACGGACAGGGACGATGTGTTGCTGGCGAAGATGGTGTGTCTAAAAGAACGTGCAGAAACACAGAACAGAACATTTATCTGACTGATGGTTTTTCAGGATCTGGTTTGTGCAGAAAGTTTTTTTGGTGAAATGTACAGAATTTATTTATTTTTTTCTGACATTTGTCACTCGTGATTCATTCAAGGAACATTTTAACATTCAGCGACAACATCTGTTTTTATAGTTTCTGGCTATGATGAATAATGTCATTTTGGTAAACTTGAAAAAAGCCTTTCAAGGCCACATTTTGCATTTTCATGTACTGAAGACTGCAGTAAAAACTAGAGACTGGGGCTGATACGATACTGATTTAAAGAGGGGAAAATTCATCGATATGGTGACTGATATAGTTGTTTTTTTTACCTAGAATGAAAATAGACCTTTTTATGTGGATAATGCACACATTTTTTTGACCACTCTGCAAACGTACCTTCTCTAACACAAAACTTGATTACATAATATTTAACATTGTTATACATTATACATACTATAAATGAAACTGAGAAAAATAAAGAATAAATAGGAAGGAAATAAATAGCAAAATAAACATCACTACTTTTCAGTTTCGGTCAATTGCTGACTATTAAAATAAATAAAAAATAAATAATAGTGAGCACCATTTCTAAATCACGACAAGCAACGTTTTCTGCGTTATATATTGTGTGAAAAAGGTTTTTATTACGACACATATCAGACAACATATAAGCCGATATGATACATCTGTTAAGTGATCTGTGGAGCTCTGGTAGAACATGCTGCTGATATCAACACACACATGAACAGCAGTCAGATTGTAATCTAACACTTGTAGCTGATAAATTACACAGAGATGAGACAATACGTACGCTGGTGCCAGCTTGTCAAGCCCGCCGAAGAGATCCTGTTTGACTTTTAGATTTTCCACGATGGCCTCCACCACGAGATCTGAGCTCTGAGCGGCAGATCCAGCATCTGTCGAGGTCGACATGTTCTGCAGAGTTTTCTGGATGAACTCTTCACCTGCCTGAAACAAACCAAAACACAACACCTCCCATCAAAGACACATTTCACTCTCTCACTGTTATTTCATCTGCCGATCTGCAGTGTCTCACCTCGGGCTTATCGGCAAACTTCTTCTTCACCACTCGTCTAAGGTTCCCTTCAATCCCTTTGACGGCCTTTTTAAGGATATCTTCGTTTGTGTCCACCAGCGTCACAGAGTGGCCAGTTGATGCAGCAATCTATGAAATGAAAGAAATTAGTAAACTCTAAACAGGGCTGTCATTGTCTACAGTGTTGAGGTGGGTGCACATAATAAACAGGGACCTAAACAGAAAATGTAATCCAGATAAACCAGGTGAATTAATCAGCATTGTGCAAATTCATTACAATGATTTGAACGAAACAGGGTTCATTAAATATGTAAATGTCCTGCAGATACTTAAAAATACTACGAAAATAACAGATTTTTGAGTGTGCGCTTAATGTACACCAATGTCTTACATTGTTGTTCATAAAAGGAAGTAGAGCAGAAACAGACTGCACATTAGGTGGTTGTGAAACAGCTAAAGGAGGATTTAAAAAAATAAAAGTGTAAAAGCCAAGTTTTTGTACAACCCTGATTAAGTTTTAATGTTGTCTGAAACATAAATAAAACAGGATGCAATAACTTGCTAATCCTTTTTGCATATATTAAAGTAAAATCAGAGAGATTTGTATGAAAATATATATAACAACTTACAAAATAATAGTTGAAAACAGTACAAAGACTTTGTTTTTATGTTCAAACTTTTATTTCAAAATTTCAAAGTGATCCGTTTCATTCTGAAGAGTCAGCGTTTTTTTAAAACCAACATGGCTCAGTTCAAAATTTTGTTTCAAAACAAAACTTCTCATCTCTTCTTTGACATCAGATGATCTGCTACCACTACACTTCATAGTGATGTTTGTTCAAACAGAGAGACTGAAGCCTCATCTGTCACTGGATTTAAATGAATGGCTCTGACTGCAGTAAATGCAGAAAAATATAACATCTGTCATTAAAGGAATGTATAAAAATAAGACATGTCTTCTGATTAGTCTAAAATCAGACTTTTACAGAGAGATTTGTAGCTTTGTGGAGTTCATCTCATCTTTTGGGGGGGGGGGGGGGGGGGGGGGGGGTTCTCCTCCTATCTTACCTGCTAAACATGCTCAATTTCAAATAACTTCACCTAAAAGCTAAAACAGTGCTGCTTTATGATATCTAAAAAAAATACCACAATACATTTTAGAATACAAAAATGTAAAACTTTCATTAGCCCTCCAAAAAGCTCTAAAATAATGCTTAAATATCAAATAGTAAAAATATAAATTCTGAATATTCATAACATTCTGTTTTTATTGACATTTTACTTTATAAAAACTACCAAAAAAAATGCATATTTTGAGACTGTACACAGTTAGTAAATAAAATATATTAAAAACAGCTCAAATTCTGTCAAACTGTAGAGCAAACATGACGAGCAACACCTGGTGGCCAAACGTGTATCTTGCAGTTCATCTGAGTTGAAGCCTTAATGTCTTATGTCACACCACAGCAGTTTAATGAATGATAACTGAGCTAACCTGTTTCACAACACAACTTCCTTATGGGATCAATGGGTGATTGTGCTCTGAAACAAGAAAATCATTCACTATCAGAGAAGTGTCAAAGCTCTTATTTTGAAAAGCTTATATGACATGGAGTAAAATCTTGCAGGTTGGAAAGCTTGCACGCGACACAGAAGTGAAGTTTTTCTCGGAAAAAATGTAAGAAGACGAACCGGTTACTTTGTTTAACTAATGTGTGTGTGTGTGTGTGTGTGTGTGTGTGTGTGTGTGTGTGTGTTTAGCCGTCCCTACTCTGTTAAACAGCTGCACCAAGTTAGCTACAAATTAGCTACTTGCTAAGCTACATGGCTAAACAGAGAGCGCTTACCTGTGCAATCCCTGCTCCCATCTGTCCCCCTCCGATGATCGTGACATTTTTGATAACAACATTCCTGACGGCCGAGGAGGAAAAGCCTCTGCAGACCTGGTGAGTGAAGAACGCCATGCTGCTGCTGCTGCGGGACTTGAGGACTTACGCGGACCCGCTGGAAGGAGGAGGAAGGTCGGTGTTCACGTGATCACACAGACACTGCCACGACCTTTCACACAGATCTGTCAGGTCAGAGAAATATTCACGCAAAGGTTATTTTAAGTGTTGTATGCTGAAAACTCCTTATGCATTAATACTCATATATTATTATTATTATTATTATTATTATTATTATTATTATAGCAATAAAGAATGTAAAAGTCCTGCATTTAAAATGGGAAAAGTACTGCAGTTATTGTCAGAAAACCTAATTTTTGCCATTAAAATTAAAAGTACATATGCACGTGGAATGGCCAATGACAGACTTGTATAATACATTACATCATTTTGAAATCTACATTTCTTCTCTCCTCTCATGTTATAAGCAAAATGTACTTACTGAAGTATCATAGAGTAAAATAACAAGTTATGGAGAATGTCTCCTTTGGCTGTGGTATGATATTATTATTATTATAGAATATTATGCTTTTTTTTAAAATGAACAAATGCATACGAATAGCATTTTAATGTCATTGTCATTGTGCAGCCAGTTCTTTATAGCAATAGTTATTTATACTATACTACTATAGTACTGCATCATATCAAGCATATCTTTTATATTTTTATGTAAAAACTAGTGCCAAATAAATGTAGTGCAGAAGAAAGTACAATATTTTCCTCTGTAAATCTTTAATCTTTAAGTCAGTGCAGCCTTAATAATTACACAAAGGGTATCATGAGTAAAACTACTCGTTATGGAGATCGGCTCCTTTTACTGTGTTATATTATTATTATCATTATAGAATATTGTGGTGTTTTTTTTAATCACTAATAAATAAATGCTAAGAGCATTTTGTTGACATTGTCATTGCCAGTTTTAAATACTTAGTAATTTGTATACTACTAGGTAGTTAAGTACATATGATATATAATATGATAGGAATATAATTTGTTTTGTTTGTTTCTTAATGTAAAAAGTAACAATAAGTGCAAAATAAATGTACAGTAAAAAGTACAATATTTTCCTCCTGAAATGTAAAGTGGATAAGTCTGCAAAAAATGGAAATGCTTAAATACGTTAATTACAAATACATAAGTGAAAGTATTTAAGTATTATCAGCAAATCATAAAGAGTAAAAATACTAATGCCACAAATACCAACCTCTAAGTAAATTTTAACCATTTTGTTTTCCAGTTAGTCCCAGTTTGCAGAAAGGCCCCCCTGCTGGTCAGTTTAGGGCGGTGCATTTCTTACAAACTTTATTTTTCTTTCAAAATTACAAATGACAAAGACTGTCATCCTTATTTGTAACCGCTTTATTCTTTCAAAAATAACAATACAAAATATTTAAATGATATCTTCCACTGC
This sequence comes from Centropristis striata, assembly GCF_030273125.1. NCBI lineage: Eukaryota > Metazoa > Chordata > Actinopteri > Perciformes > Serranidae > Centropristis > Centropristis striata. Next base: position 38,013,508 of record NC_081517.1, on the reverse strand, counting down.
TTAGAAGATAGTCTTATCTTTAAAATGTCAGCAATTTTAAGCAAAAAAAAAAATCAAAGAGTAAAAAAAATAGAATCAAAAATACATATTCATCCACATACATTAAGATAATTATTATTAACACAATCTTTTTATTTAAATAGTGTCGAGCCTTTCATCAAGTCTGCAACTAAAATATATTTCTTTCAAAGAAAATCTTTCTTTCCCTAATACCTTGATAAAGGATGAGGATAGATATGTGTTATAATAATTTCTATTAATCAGTGGCACACATTATAAAACAATAAAATATGAATACAGATATTCAGCAGTTATCTTTCAGAATAGAAGGCATCTGACATGAAATACTGACCTTAATCATGAAGTTGCTCATTGACAGACTCATTACTTGATTATCAAGTAAATATATGTAACATTTGCTGGTTTAAGGAGGTTATGGATAATACCATTTTAAATGTAATAACTTGTATCACTTTGGATTGCGGTCATTTCTGACGATGATGAGTATTTAAGATTGCTTGGATAATAAATACATTCATTGATAATTAAAAGTAATATACAGCCATAAGTGCATAACACATTCTTTTCCAGTTTTGCACAGATTACATCGTCTCTCCAGGAGACTTTTACTCTCATCTTGGTTGGTAAAGATCCTTGGTTGAAAGAAGATCTTTTGGAACTAAATATAACACTATTTCATTCAATAGATGTTTTTGAAGTGTAAGAAAAATGCCATCCCATTAGCTCCTTCAGTTTGTGCATTTTTAACATGAAGAAGAACGTGTTTGCTGGATTGGAACACAGAAAAATGTAAGGCTGGTTGAACGGCGCCATCATGCACTCCAGGATGCAGCCAAGTCTCGGCCAAACAAAGGATGCTGCAGCTCCAAACATATTGCTGGAAAACCAACGTGGGCACGGAGTCAACCCAGCAGGACGCGCTGCAGAGAGGACCTGTGTAACCAGGATTCAGCCAGTGTTCAATCTGCCTCTTTGCCTCCTGTGATGTAGAAATGGACACAGAGATGGTCTTGGTGGTCCATATGGTTGGGGTCGTAGCTGGTGCCCATCTTCTCTACCTTTTCCTCTATTTACTTGGATGTTTAGGTTGGAAAACGTTGACCGGCCAGGTTGGCCAGGCAGTGTCAACAAGAGACGGATGAGTTGAGTTGCCTGTCCTTACTCACAGTCATAGGTCATCATCGTCCATGTCAGTCTCAAAAGGCTCAACAGATATTTGTCAAATAGACATAAGAGGATAGATTTAGCAGAGCCGATGGAGAGGCGACTGGATAGGTCCGAGCCTTATAGAAGTTTCATCTACGTGGGCTGACACACACGGTGTACGGGCACGGTGCCAGCGTCAGGCCGAAGCGTCCGTGCAGAGGAGGAGGAGCCGCTCCCTCCGGCAGTCTGAATCTGAAGGCCTGCAGTAGACTGGTGACCGTCAGGAACAGCTCCATCTTGGCCAGCTGTTCACCCATGCACACCCTGCGACCTAAAAGACACAGGCGGGGAACTATTAGCACCTGGTCACGGACAATTAAAAATAGATTTGTCTTTTAGGAATTTGGGATAGATCAGGGGTAGGCAACCTGCGGCTCCGGAGCCACATGTGGCTCTTTAGGCCATCTGCAGTGGCTCCCTGTGGCTGTGACAAAAAATAATACGATATGAACAGTTATTTATGTTTTCCCTATAAACGATATTAAAACGTCTACAGCCTGCCACCTTAATATCTACATTTTTCCAACTTCAAGTCTTGTTTAGAGTTTCTCTAGCTAGACTAGACTTTCAATTCCAAATCTCCTGACATATTTCTTTGGTGTCCAGCCTCTCATTTGCACTTGGCTCCTTGCTGCATTCTGACAAAATCATATTAATAAATGCTCATTATTACTTATTAGTAATGTTGGTAGGCCAATTTAGACTTAGTAGGCTGTTACATCTTCATTGTGAGGCTCAAAATAAGGTTTGCGGCTCCAATCCAACGTTATCTCTCTTTTTTTGTTCAACAATTGCTCTTTTGTTAGTAAAGATCGCCAACCCTTGGGCTATATGAATAAAGAACGACTTACCAATCCCAAACGGTATAAAGCACTCTTTCCTGAGCACATTTCCCTCGTTGTCCAGGAAGCGTGCTGGGTTAAAACTGTCTGGGTCGTCCCACTGAGTGGGATCTCTGTGGACAGACCACAGGTTGGGCACAATAACAGTTCCTTTGGGAATAGTGTAGCCTCTGAACACTGAAAAAAAAAGATTCCGCTCAGTTTATCGATGTACAATATTGTTTTAGAAACTTGCCTAGATGATGATAAACAGGATTTAGTGAAAGCAGAGGGGTCGTAGCTGTTGTTTAACTACCTGTAGTCTCAGAGACCATGTGAGGAATAGCCAGAGGAACTGCTACAGTCAGCCTCTGCACCTCCATGATGGTGGCTTCAGTAAAGGGCAAAGTGCCCTTATCGGTCAAAGACAGGACCCGATGGGTGCCGATCACTTCATCAATCTCTGCCTGTACTTTGTCTGAAATTGAAACAGTAGAAAACAACATTAAACACATCATTGTTAAATAATTAATGAAGTCCTGAGTACAGATTAAGTGTGGCTTTTGCACACACCTTAGACCAGTTCAAATTATTTTCAAAGTGCTAGAAAGCAGTAGTCAAATGCATGTTTTAATGTTCTTATTAATGTGGTTGTGAAAGAGTTGTGGTTAAATGCATGATCGAGCCAGACATGTTGTCAGCCTAAACTAGGAAGTTGTTGAGCCATGGGTTCCCAAAGCAGACTGCCAATCCTTTATTTCCTTCTCAAAGGGTTTTTCATTTCTGTAAAAAAAAGTCTGTGAAATGTTTTTAGGCTTAAATGAACCATATTCAGTTCTACCGCATCGATTTGAGTAACTGCAGTATGTTGTAAAACTAAAATTATAAAATGTATTATTTGATTATTTCTAGGTACTGAAATAATATTTAATTGCATTATTGATTAAAATATTGTAAAATGTGTTAATTTTGATTCAAATATAGTAAAATGTGTTAATTTTCTATTTGTGTGCAAATCATTAGTCTTTTCTACACACTTATCTCCGCCAAATGTAGACTGTTTGTGTGTGTGTGTGTGTGTGTGTGTGTGTCACGGTTAATCAAGCATACTACGGGACAGCCTAATAGTTCTGGTGCTCATTTATGCCTGTACAGCCAAGGACCTTGAATAGTTGCAGAGATTGACAATTTTTGAAAGACCTACATTATTGACTGTTTTGTACAGCCATTGACTGCTGATTCCTCTTGACCAGCCAAGTGGCAGCAAGTTATCAACAGCTGCTTCAGTTACAGAGCCAAGTTATTTCAGTGATCAGCTAGGCTAAAAATAAGCCTTACCTGGTCTGTTACAGGCCACAGTTTGGCCTTTGTGGTGCCTCAAAAACTGATAAAAATGTCCTATTTTGAACCTGAGCATCTGCAGGTTAATCCCATGCCTGATATGACATGATCCACTAAAGTTAGACGTGATATGAGATGAATAAATCCTGGCTTTAGTTATCTTTGCCGTCATTTTGACTGTAAGGGAACCAGACCAGTAAAAGTACAGCCAATCACAGCACACTAGGGCAAGACTATAGCAAAAAAGAGTGGAAAATAAATAATGCAGCCTGCAGGGACAACTGAGTTAAATTCAGCTCTTCTTTGTTTGGAAGGGCAGAGGAGACACACCTGGCGGACATCTGCACTCTATTGCTTATAATTCATCAAAATTTAATTGGAAATCTGCCATGGAAAGTCTGAGCATCGGCCATTTTCTGGTTGGCCACTAGAAAAAGATAACTGCTTTACTACTTTCAGACAGAATCTGATTGGAGATATTTCAATCATTGCAGGTGATGGTCCCACAGCTTTGTTCTATTGTTATTGTCGAGGTCAGCTTTGCACAAGCACAAACTACACAAAGTGCTATAGTTCACAGGTGCACGCAAGCAGTTTGAAAAGATTTTACCTTGGATATCAGGGTGTAAAACCATGTAGAGCAGAATCCACAAAACGGTGTTGGCAGTCGTATCGGTGCCAGCGATGAAGAGATCTCCTATTATATAAAAGAGATAATCTTCTGTGAAGCTGCTGTCCTCCTCTCCAGCAGCTCGCTGGGCCAACATCTCAATCAAATACATGTCTACAAGATCCCTCGGGTGGTCACGATCCAATGTTTCCTGATGGTTTGCAATAATCCTTTTCAGAAACACAGTCATGTCTCTTTCCACCTGCCGTAACTCCTTAAAGACCCCAAAAGGGCAGTGGTACAGCAGTGGGAAGACGTTGATGAGGACCGCGGGGCTGTTCACACTGATCTCCAGCCCGCGATCCATCAGGTCCAGCATGTTGCGGAACTCGCGGTCTTCGTGATGGAAGCGCTGTCCCAGGATCAGCGAGCAGATGACGTTTGACACGGCGTTGCTGATCAGCGGGCCCGGATCCAAACCGGCGGCACCAGACTCCTCGTTCAGTCGCAGCAGCTCTGTTTTGATGGTGGCCAGGCCCTGCAGGATGCAAGGCTCCAAGCTCAACCTTCCCAGGCCAAAGTTTCGGAGTGTTGTGTGGCAGAACTTGCGCTGCTTTCTCCACACAGGCCCATAAGGGGCAAAGACTATTCCTGGAGTTTGATTAAAGCAGAAAAGGGATGGCATATTTAGTCAGGTTTCATTCTTATCTTTATGTACTCCTCACACTGTAACCTACTCATATATACAGTACAGGCCAAAAGTTTGGACACACCTTCTCATTCAATGCGTTTCCTTTTGTTTTCATGACTATTGACATTGTAGATTCATCAAAACTATTAATGAACACATGTGGAATTATGTACTTAACAAAAAAGTGTGAAATAACTGAAAACATGTCTTATATTCTAGTAAGCAAAGGGTGGTTACTTTGAGGAATCTACAATACGAGACATGTTTTCAGTTATTTCACACTTTTTTTGTTAAGTACATAATTCCATATGTGTTCATTCATAGTTTTGATGCCTTCATATGCCTACATATTATGTCAACCAGCCAGAGTTAAAGGGGGCTTGAAGTGGGTAGAGACCATAGTAATTGAGGACATAAGAGTATAGCTATGGTGGAAAAATCTAAGAAACATCAGAAAGAAAAGTTTCTGTAGTGGATGCTCCAGATCTTAAAAACAAAGTGATCAATAGCGAGCGTGTTTGTGTTATTACACTCATGTTGTATGTTTCATGACTCAAGTCTTAGGTTCTCATTTTAACTTGACACTTCATTCCACAGAAACTGTTGACAAATAACGACTTGAAATGTGAATTATTACTCCCAAATCCTACATTTGGTAATGCAACAATAATGCCTACACTGAAACATTAACGCATTTTGTAAATGAGACCTCTCAAAATAGGTCTGGACACCAAATGTGTTTTTTTTCTATTGGTCAACATGTTTGTTGCAAAGCCCAGCAGTATTACAGCAGTATAGGATTGCTGCATATTTTTTAAATAAAACTATTTTTAATTAAAAAAACAAACATTCATTATAATCCTATTCTGTTTATCCAGCTGGACTGGGCTGGAGCCTATCCCAGCTGACATTGGGCGAGAGGCGAGGTACACCGTGGACAGGTCGCCAGACTATCACAGGGCCCCCCCAAAAAACAAAACAAACTAAGCAAAACACACACAGCAAACATAGGCAGGCAGCACTTCAGTGTTGGTTAATCTATGCCATGCTGCCATGCACAATTTTCTGTGACTTGATGTGTCGTTACTTAGAAAAACAGGATAAATACAAGACAAAAACTGTCTGAGGAACTGGAGAGTAAACAGGGGCACACAACTTAACCCATAAAAAGCCACGACCCATTAATAGTGCTGTTTAACAATAAATTATTTTTCAGATTTGTTTTTAAGTAACAAAATAAGAATAAATCAATAATAAATAAAGACAAATAACCATTTGCCTTCTCGTTTGCAACTCCACAACATATGTCAAAATTGTGACTGTTGTACAAAATCTTTAAAGAAAAACAACTGAAGACCAGGTAGATTCGAATGGCAGTCTTGTGCGGGATTTATTTTGCAAGTATCAAAAACAGATACAAATGTCAAAGGTGACAGACAGATCCAAATGGTAGAACAACTCTGAGTGAGACAACACTCTGTGTCTCTTTTTTATCTTGCAGGTTCATGCGTTAATGTTTCTGGCTAACTAAGATTTTAATGTCCTGTTATTTCCTGTTATGTCCTACTTTTGTTATCAGAACACGCTTGACAGGTCAAATTCCTATTCTGATGTTATCGTATCAGCCAGAGCATCCTCTTATGATATGCTAGGCTGATTCATCTAATGAGTCTGAACTGAAATCCTAAACTGTGCCTGGTCACGCAATCCTGCATAAATGTCTTATATATGTATGTTCAACGGATTTATACTACATGACTTTGTTCTGGAAATATGGTCAGAACAAGTTAAATGAAATTGACTACTTTTTCACATTTCTGTTTCCTGTCACACACATATTTGGGAGAAGTCACTTCTTGTCAAAGTCACATGACCACCACACCAGGGTGTTGAGTATACATCGCTAAGGGATTTAATGAGTTAAGGTGAAGCATAAAGCTGAATATGGGAGATTCTAGAAGATTTAAAGCGTTGTTACACGGGTGTCACCATGGGTTCTTATGGGTTAATTTTGCCCTTCTAGGCTCACATTGTTTTTTTTTTATATCTGAGCTAGAACAAACAACAAATAGCTCTTTGAATGAGGTAACAAGCACAATGTATAAAGACATTCCTGAGAGAATTTTAACTTATCCTTGAAACTTGCTGTTTTATTGCTGCCTCTACAATTCAATTCACCAGCACCAGTAAACCTCCAAAAGTTTAAGCAACACTTCTCATAGGTACAAAGGTATATTTGTTCTAAGGCTAAAAATCAACCTGTTTTCATTATAGGTTCATAGGGGTTCTTTGTCCTGACGTTACCTTTGCGTTTGGTCATGATGGTGATCGAGGGGATATCTGGTCTGTCGGAGAACACCTCGGGATGGTTTGAGAGAGCATCCTTCACGACTTCGTAGCCGTTCAGCACCACCATCAGCTGACTCCCCACAAACAGACTGAAGATGTTACCGTAAGTGTTGGCTTGTTCCGTTAAAACAACCATCGCGTTTCTGCCCGGGGTGTCTGATAGCAGTCCGAGCCTCCTCAGGAGGAAGGAGGGCAGGAGGAAGCCGCCGAAGTTGCCAACAATCGGCCACGGTTTCGGACCCGGCGGGATATTTGCGAAGTCCCGTCTGCTCTGATACACACGAACTAAATAAAACACCAGCAGAAATGTGAGAAAAGCTGCAATGTTTACATGCGACAGGACAGAGCTGCTCAGACGCTCCAGCCATGACAGCGAAAACATGGTGTCGAAGTTAAAATAAACTGAACTCAGTGAGCGGATAGCACTATCCCATGTTCATGAGTTTTCATGAAGTCGGAATAAAATCATTAATTATATGCCAGCTTGGCAAAACTGGCATTTAACGGCGCAGCTCCTGTTGTTGTGAAACAGTAAATGACAACGTCGTACCGGTTCTAGCTTCCTATTGGCTGACATCGGTGTGACCTGCTGTGATTGGTGCAATTTGGCAGTGACGGCATCAGATATTCCTGCCCTTAAAGGGACAGTTCAGCCCAAAATGAGAAATACATATTTTTTTTCTCCTCTTACCTGTATATGTTTTTATTTTGGGGTTCTTAATGATGTAAAGAAATCAATAGATTGTTTATCAGTTTTGTCTGGAAAAATAGACACCACCATCTTAAGAAAGAAATTCTTAGTTTAGAGAGAGCAGGAGGAGGTTTGGAAGTTTTTTTTTTTTTTTTCACTTGAATTCTACCTTTAAAGTTAAATGGCTTAAAAAATGTTTGGAACTACCAGAGCCACTATGGAATTTTATTCCACACAATTTATTAAAAAAAAAATAGGAGGCTTAAGATTTCCAATGAGCTGCAACTTCACAGTTTCTAAAATGACACTGAAACTCTCAGAGTATTATCAGCAGGCTTTACTCTCTTGGAAATTATGCTATGTTCACAACTTTTCTCCACACAAGGAATTACTTTGGAGCAATGGACAAATTACTATTAAAAACAAAAGAGTATAAAAAGAGAGCTGGATTGTTAGGGACATAATCTTTGTGACAGACTTGTATGACGATAATGGAAGTCTTTATAGCTACGGAAACTTCCTAGAAGCTAAAGCCTCTCCAGTCAAATACAGAGAGTTTGTTTCTATTGTAAAGGCCATCCCAACTGGTATGATTGAGTGAATAAAATGTCACTTAAATTATCAAAATGTTACTGAAAAACTAAAAATTGACATCAAATAAACAATACCAGTAATACTTTTTGTACGATTAATTAATTTATTAGTTATGTTTTTTTTACAATCCCATCCCAAACATCAGTATTCATGTCAAAAATGATTTTCATACAGTTCAAAGGGGAGTAATAGCACACAGTAAATTTAAATAATCTCTTGTCAAATTAGGTTTGTCTTGCCATTTGTTCATCACTTACTTTTTATGTGACTAAAATTGCTTGTTTATCCATCCTTTTTTTTTCTTAGTATCTTTATTTTTTTCTCTAAAAATGTATAAATGAACATTAAAATTCACTTTTTTTCAACATAGGTAGATGCATGAAAACTTTAAGGACAAAAGAGACTGTATTAAATATAAAATCAAAATTTTGCAATAGATGTAATGCTGTGTTTTATGATAAGTTGTAATAGTCTGTAAAATAAAGTTAGAGCTATAGTGTATACAGTGCATTACTGTCCTAAATAGTAATGGTAATACCACTTTAACACACATATAAGCTTATGACTTGATTTTCTTGTATGACAGGTATTATTAATTAGTAACTAAATATTTCCTGTGATTTGTGAGGAATTTTGCAAGACTGAAGAGACCAATTAAATATAAAAATATGTCTAAAGCATACACTTGCATTATACATCATAATGATGGCTTTCACTGAATATTTCAATAAATCAAAAAACACACTGGCGTCTTAGAATGGTTAAACTTTAATACAATAGCACGATGTTTAGACTACAACTAGGATAGACACACTCAAGGCTATACTAAAATTAATATAAAATGAATATTAATAATAAAATACTAATAGAACAAAAACATATACACCGAGACTTGTAATGACAGTTCACCTACTGACTTTAAATACACTAAGGCACCTTGTGACTCGAGCACATTGATATCATATTGAGGTAAACCCCGTCAACACATACAGTATGAAAAAAATTATGGTAGCATCTAAAATTAAGTCTTGCAAATACTGCAACAAACCTGCAAGCTGACACATTAATCAGTTACAAAAACAAAAAGGACTTTGCAGGACTCATAAATAAATTACATAATATAAAGAACACATAGAGACAATATGATTATCCTTCATTTTTGCAGAAACATTTCTTTCATAGCTATGCATTTGGTATCATAATGTTCCTGTCCAGTAGACAGGGGCATCGGGGTCGTGTCACTCCTCTCGTGTGCTCTGTACCATGGAGTACTTCTTGCAGGGGTTCTTAAGGCAGGCGGGCGGCCAGGTGAAGGGCCAACTGTAGGAGCACGGCACCGAGGTCTGGACGTTCCTCTCCATGAAGTTGAACAATGGGTTCCACCAGGTGTTGGTGAGGTAGTTGTTGGGCGAGCATTTCAGAGTCTGTCAAGAAAAAAGTTATCCTTTAGAATTCAGTTTTGATATAAGATTTTGTTCATATAGGCCTATTCTGCCCTACAAAGCAAAAGGCAGTAACAGCATTTTTGGTCAAAAATGAGTTATTATCATTTTCATGATATTCAAGGCATCCTTTGTTATGTGACAAAACATCTTATCTCAAATGTGTGTCGTTTTGGAGAAAAATGGTAGTAGTTTGTACAGTAACTGCAAAAAGCCCTAGTGAAGTACAGCTTAGCAATGTGAGACTTTAAGCAGCCGTTTCAGCACCAGAACAGCTTCCGGGTGGAAAATATTGACCTAAAATGGTCAAATTAGTTTGGGTTTGGTACATCCATCTTCAGGAAAACAAATGGTTCCAATTATTTCAAATACAGTGTATCTAACACACACAGAGCCCAAGTTGTGGCAAAATAGTTTTTGGAGAATCTACTGCCTTTTGCCTTGGTGTGGTGCCACGTTTTTGGTAAGTAATACAAAGCAAGAATACAGTAACTGCAAAATAGGGGTAAAATATAAAATTAAATATGAGCATTGATATGTACAAAAAATAAGCTAATATAAAGTAACAAAACAGCCACATGTCCAATAATCTACCTACAACTACTTAGGCTAGATTACAGGATAACTTTAAAGTCATTTTTCTCAGTTCTGCACTCTGCATAGTTACTGCCTTTTTGCTTTGTAGGGCAGAATTGCTGTCCATACAATAGATGCAGCTTAAAGTGTTGCTGATGAGCAGACCAAACACTTCTTTTTAACATAATATAACTTGTTTATATAAAGTTGCATGTAGGGGAAAAGTTATACCTATTATTTTTCTAATTGTCTCAGGGGTTTAGATGTTACACCAGAAAACAACATCTGATCATTTTTTAATTATCTATTATTATTACTATTTACTCTTCCTCCACCTCCCTACACTTGAATTTTGAATGTAATTAATTGGTCATAAAAGACAAAACCGCACAATAAAGTTAAAGTTTAATTAATTGATTAATTCGACTGATAAAAGTATTTGTTTATTTTTCAAATATTCTATAGATGATAATATCGTTGTTGTGAATTATTTTGGCAGCAATAATCATGTGGAAAAAAATCTGATGTTGTGAACTGAACTTGTATATTAATCCATCAAATGTGTCGAAAAATTTGTATGCGTTAAGCATGTTCAGCATGTGTTAACCCTTTATCAGGTAAAGAACTATATTTGGTAACTTCAGGTAATATTTCAAGAAAAAAGTAGCAAATTTACTAGATTAAAGTGGCAAATCTACAAGAAAAAAAGTTGCAGATTTAAGAGATTTAAAGTGGCAAATCTGCGCGAAAAAAGTCACAGATTTACGAGAAAAAAGTGGGAAAAAGCAACTTTTTTCTCCCAGATTCACCACTTTAAATCTCATAATTCTACGGGTTTTTTTTCTCGTAGATTTGCCACTTTAATCTCATAAACTTTTTTTTCAAAATATTATTTTCGTATGTTTTTTTTTACACATTCTGGCTGTATGTAATATCCTCCAATATTCTCTAGGGTTGAAATTTGGAATTTGCAAGTATTTCAATGAGTGCCCTATTAAGGGTTAATAGTTAAATGTACTGAACCTTAAAAAAATATTTTCCTTGGTTCCACCACATAACAGCGGTCTCCACTCTGGCCAGTAGAGGGCGTAACTCACCACAATGAAGAGCCATATAATGACTGTTTGACAAGAATGATATTTCGTTTTGACACACAGTCTAAAAATATATGTGTACTTACTCTAAATATATATCATTATTTGTAATATATAGACCATTTTCTTTAAACACAAGCTGTAATAAATTCTTGTGTTGGCATGTAACTCTTAAGCTTGTAGTAAACTGTGAATAAATTACAGCCACGTGTCTGCAGACAGACACTAAAGCCCTCCATGACTAATGATTAATGTGTAACAAGGTTCAAGGAAAGGAGAACCATCAGCTCTCAGTGTTTTTTCCCCCGTCATGCACTAAAAAACTCTCAAACAGCTCTCCAGTGTTCATCTCTGTGTACAGACCTGTAAGTTGGCCATGGTGTGGTACCACCAGAAGAGGCGGGAGGTGATAAAATACGCCACGACCACATCCACACTGTAGTGCTCATGTGCCACCAAGATGCACACCACACCCACGGCACTCAGCAGCCAGCACATCAGATGGTACCACCAGAACGACCGCGGCGAGTCTTTGGAAAGAGGGAGGGAAAGACAAGAGTGTTGGCAATATTTATGACAACATCAGTTTGTGGTCTGTTCTTGCATGTTTTCTCTCTCGAGCTTCAATGAGACAAGAACAGGGATTTGCTGCAACACAGAGCCAGGCCACAGTAAAGAAGACTGAGGGCAAACATTAAAACAACTTAACTTGTGCTTGTAATATCTCATCCTCACAACTAAAAACCATAAATCCAGCAATATATTCAGCAACATGCAGCAACACGAGTCAGTTATTTGTATCTTATTAGTTCCTAGAGGGCCCTTGTGGATCTGTATAGTAAAATGCTGTTAGCGGTATGGGACGAGAATGGAAACAGACAATATAATTCATATATTATTCATATGAAATTCTCATTAAATATTCAAAGCAAAGCAAAGCAAACAAGTGACACTTTGAGTTCTTACACTCCTTGATGAAAAGGTAGGTGAGCGTGAGCATCACAGTGTGTCCGCTGTACAGGAAGTCTCCACACAGGAGGTGGGAGTTTGTGATGGACAGACCCCCGCCCGAAATCAGCTGCAGGATTCGCTGCATTTTAGCGTGAGAGTCTCCGTGGAGCTGATGGAGAACAGGATGCAAAAACAGGGAGGAGAAGAGAAATGTTAAAACATTAAAACAGCAACTAATCCGGATAATTTTTATTACAATTTTTATTTTTTCTGCATTTTATAATTATTGCAACCGATGGGATATACAATACTATATCCACCATCATGTGCACTATTATGCCATGTTTAACATGATGTGCTATAGGATGTTCACTAACCTATGCAGTATTACTTCTGTGCATTTTTTTTAGTTTCTACTAGGACACTTTATATTTATATTCAATTTTTTTCATTCACTCATGTGATTATCTAGTGTTTTGTTAAACTTATTTTGTTATTTTTGGAGCAACCTGGCATAAGAATTAAGCGTAACCAAGTAAAAAAATATTTAATCCTATTTTATATTATTTTAATTATTATTTTAATTACTGAGTAATACAGCTACTATCCTTTTTTCAGTTTTTTTTCAGAATTAATGACTCCACACCACAAAAAGTCAGAAAACAGTGAAAAATATTCACCAAATATTCAAGTTCCCACAGTCCCCAAAAAACTAATTGCTTTATGGTCCTACTTTGCTTTGTCTGAACCAACAGTTCAAAGCGCAAATGTATAAAATTTGCAGTGAATCGTGAAGATGAGTCCTAATCACATTACATTATATCAAATCTATTTAGCTGATGCTTTTATGCAAAGCAACATGAAATTAAGTGCATTCAAACATGTGGGCACAGACACAAAAATCATGAAAGAATCATGCAAGTGTATCAACTTCATACATTTTTAAAGGAATAGTTTTTCACTTTAGAGTGTGCACTGGTTGCCCGGCAACCTCGTTGTGCTGGAAATTGCTGTGCTCAGACAGGAAATAATCTGACAGAAAACCTCCTGTAAAACTGCACTGAGACAGAGTCTGACTGGCTGTTTATTGTCTACACACTGAGCCAAATATATATATAATATGTTCCAAATAAAGACATAACAGTGGTGTTAATCAAACAGTTGGTAAGAAAGAAATTGGGTCTAATTCACAAATTGTCTGTTGATAAATTAATAGACATGTCTCATTCATTTTGACCCACGGTGGAAAAAGTATTCAGATCCCTTACTTTCGTTAAAGTACTAATACTACACAGAAGAAATTACTCCACTACAAGTAAAAGTCTTAAATTATAAACAGTAAAAGTACAAAAGTATCAGCATCAAAATGTACTTAATGGATCAGAATGGCTCCCCTAGAAATAGATAGATAGATAGATAGATAGATAGATAGATAGATAGATAGATAGATAGATAGATAGATAGATAGATAGATAGATAGATAGATAGATCAATGTCATGGAAAACCATGGTATTTCATATGTAGGTCTTTCCAATGTACATAAAAGAAAGTTTTAACATGCATTTTTTTTAATGAAAATTAGTGAATTTTCCTCATTGAACCATGACCTGTGAGAGGTAAAGAACACCATTGCACTAAATATTGATTATTGATTAGTTTCTGACACTTTTGGATTATTAAACATGCCCCGGGTCAAATTGACCCACGAAAATTATTGCTGTTCCTGAGAAACGGACATAACAAGAAGGTTAATATACTGTTGTGTGGTTTTAATTTTTAAAAAATGTGTCATCACTTTAAATTTATCATGTTTTTGTGTCTAAGCTTGACTTGAAAAGTAACTAAAGCTGTTAGCTATATGTGGTGGAGTAAGAAGAATAAAGTTACATAAAATGTAAATACTCAGTAGTACAGTATAGTACTTGAATAAATGTACTTAGTTCTTTTTTTCATCACTGACTTTGATGTTATATAGTCCTTACAAGGACCATAGAGTCAAAATGAATGTATTTGTTGTTTAATTATTTATCTAACATGTTTATGCAAAGCAACTTACAATAAGGGCATTCAACCATGTGTGTACAAACACAAATGCAAGAATCGTATAAACTCATTGACTTCATCAAACTTTAAGGAACACGTTGTCGTCTTGGAGTTTCCACTGGCCGCTTGGCAACCGCATGACGGTGAATATAGGAAATTACCGTGCCCAGACAAAAAACCCTGAGCTCACTTCTTACAGGTAGCTGAAGGCTTTCATACAAAACATGTCAAATTCCTTGAGAACAAAACAACTCCTAAACTGTCCAACCTCTGATCTGTCTGCACAAACAACAGCCTGGAGCACATGTTTTTGATCAAACACTGATGCACCTCAATATTGTTGATGTCCTGAGGCGGTAAGAAGTCAAAATGGCTTTTTTATAGCTGCCTCTACTGTGTGGCTGTGTGAAATGAGTCCCACAGGGTGCACCGGAGTACACGGATGAGCAACGACAGCTGATGCCCACTCTGATGTTTGCGTGCTACTCACCTTAGGAGCACAAGTCATGTGCATGCCAGGCACAGGCAGGGTGGTGATGTACATGGTGACACAGCGGTACAAATACAGAGTGCCGATGAGGAAGAAGAACCGCCTGCATGCTATGGACCTGCAAGTTGACAATGTGAGAGGCAAATATTGAAATATTGAGCATTTTTCTTCCACTTAATTCCACTAAATTCTGGCAACTACCTCGCAGTGTGATGAGTCAACTTGTTGTCAAACCCAAAGGCAAAATCATTTTCATTAAACAGACCACATACAGGTGCATCTCAATAAATTAGAATATCATAGAAAAGTTTATTTATGTCAGTAATTCAATTCAAAAAGTGGAAATAACACATTATATAGATCCATTACACACAGAATAAACATTTCATGTCTTAATCTATTTAATTTATTCCCATTATAATGAATATGGCTTACATTTAATGAAAACCTAAAATTCAGTGTCACAAAAAAATGAATATTACAAAAGACCAATTTTAAAAAGTATGCTTAATATGGAATTGGCCTCTGGAAAGTATGTCCATCTATATGCACTCAGTTGGGGCTATTTGACTTGAACTACTGGAAATTGACTTTTCTATGATATTCTAATGTTTTAAGATGCACCTATAACGACTGATGAAATCCTCCATAATAGGCTGTAACAGTGTTCTCAAAGTGTTCATTAGGTGATTTTGCTTGCAAGCCGATTTTGTTATCAGATTTTGTTTCTCTGTCTATAGGCACATGGCCAAATATGGACAGCATGACATTTTGTGCATTTCCTGAGTTACAACACCTAACCACAAAACTACATTGAGCAAAAAGACTGAAGCCAATTGTGTCTGACTTCCTGCAGTAAAATGGCATTTTCATCTTTGAATTTTTTACTTTGAAAGACAGTCTTGCTGAATTAAAATGTTCTTTCTTATTCTCAACAACTCTTGTGGAAAGACCACTACCAATCATGTTTTTTTAAACATTATATAAGTATATTTACAGTATAACAAAGGTTTTTTTGACAAAGGAGTCCAAAAAGCTATATCAGGCTTTTGCTGCACAGATTACTTGTTATTAGTTCAGTTAATTTTTTTGTTGGTCTTTGGGATCATGCAATTGACAAGTTGGTTGACAAGTATTTGCACTTGCAAGTCATAACAAGTCAAATAACAAGTTCTAAACTTTGAGTTTTAAGTCCTAACCAAGTTATAATGTGCTCCTTTCCAGATGTCATCCCATTTTAATAATAGAGTAATAATATTAAATTCACAAATTTAATGAAAGTTCGCTAAAATCTGTATTTATTTGTAAAAACAAATTTGTGACCGAACTGAATTATTACTGATTATTTTAAAGAGTAGAGATGACATTTTACTTTAGCTTCCATCATGGCTCGAGGGAAGGAATCAAGTATTTCCAAGTCAAATGTCCAAGTGAAGTCACAAGTCTTTGGTATGAAGGTGTTAAGTTGCAACTTGTGTTGATTTTGTCAAGTAAGACACACCTGTGGAGCACACACCTAGACAGCACTAAAGGTTTTTACCTGTATCTGAAGAAGAATAACTGTACCATCCAAATACCCAACAGCACCATGCCGTTGATCTCCGTCACTGTAAAAGCCCATTTGACCCTGTCAATATAGTCAAAAAACTTATCAGGAAGGGGCGGGCTGCTTTCTTTGGGCGGGACCCTCTCGTGGACCACAGTGATGACGACTGTTGTCAGGACCAAGTTAAAGCCGGCGTAGAAGAAGACTATCGCTGTCTTCCACCACTCCATGGGCAGACGGTTGACTTTGGACTCTGGCACGGAAATCTTTACATAGTCATTATGCCTCCCTATGCCTTTCCTAAAGCCCCTCTTTGCATCTTCTCCACCAGGTGTGTGGACAGGACAGATTTTACCGTTGCTGGGTGCAGCACCACCTTCTACTCCAGCTGCAGAGCCTCTCGCATCCACAAGCTCCTGTGACGTCATGGCGGCCTGCACTGTCCATCCACAGGCACCGCTCCTCTGGGTTGAGGCTTTTCAGCTGCGAAAAAACGAAAAGGTTGGAAACTGAAAAATTCAAGCACACACAAGATATAAGGTAAGGTACTCTTTGTTTGCATTAAAGATGTCAAACACAGAAAAGGATGAACTCTTGTTTACTTTTGTCTTCACTTTTCCTGATCCTAGGGATTAGCAAAGCAAGAGATGGATGCACAGTTCTTATTTCTACCAGCTGAAATGTCCTTTTTAGACTGAAACAGCAGACCTTTGTAGATGTGGTTGTATGAGTTAATGATGTGTTATATTCTCCTTTCCCTGGACACTCACCAGAACCACTGTGACAGTTTTCTGTTTGGACGTTAAGTCAGATGCTTATTTTATTTTTTGTCTTGCAGAGTCTTTCCGCCACAGTGCAGTTGGTTTTTCAGATTTTGTCCTCAACAAGCAGTTGCTATGGTCACTTCAGCGGTTTTTGTGGTCAAACATCGTCTGTTGCAACAGAGGAATCTGCATGCTCATTAAAAAAGTTTTAAGACTTAAACTAAATTATTTTTAACTTCTCAAGGTTGAAAGTTCATTCTTGACCTTAGAAACAGCAAAACAGCAGTTTACAGAACAATCTCATGTCTCTGCAGATAAAGTTTGCTAAATTGTCATATAATTTGCAGAATAAAAGAGCACTTTAAGGACTTCTTATCCATGGTGGCTTAAAAGTCCATGACAACAGGGCAAAGTCGATCTGCTGATGAAGATTGTGTGATACGATTGAAAGCTATTAAAGGGCCCTTGTGCTGAGATTTTGTCCACAAAACAAAGTCAAATAAAGTCAAACTAAAAATAGAAGGGTACTTGTAGAACACAGCCCCACAGCCAAAACCATGCCTTTTCTTGCAATTGTAACAAAAGTGAAAAATAGCTCCTGTATCTGCTAAGTAATGCAGATCTGCTCTGAAATTTGATGGGTTCTTCCTTGGCCCAAGCTACACTCTTCCACAAACTTTAATAAACAATCTGGCCAGTAGTTTTTCTGTTACTCTGCTGACAAACAAACAAACTGAGCTGAAAACATGACCTCCTTGGTGGAGGCAAAAAGCTCCGCTAAGCAAAGTTAAGATAAATAAAATAAAATAAGAGGTAGAGTATTGGAGCCAGAGGTGAATTGTTTGTAACCACACTCAGTAGACTAACAGCTTATACAATGTTTGTTGTTGAGCTCTTTACCGTTAATGACTAGAGAGAGAGAGCACTACAGATAATGATCATTTTCATTCTTTCATGTCTAAAAGGCTTCTAGTCCTTTTAACAGCTCCATTAATGGATTTGATTATTCTGCCACCAGCCCTGAAATGCATCACAATACATTTCATCTGGGATACATATGTCCAGAATGGTATGTTTGCTTGAAGATAAACCTGGCACTTGGACAAAAGAGGGGATAAAAATGGAGTATGGCTGGATGCAAGAGAGCTGCTGAAAGTATCAGTTTCCTCAGAATCAATTTTTTCGGAAAATGTTATTACACCGGAGAAAGGCTTATTGTAGAATGCCCTCTGACTAACCCATAGCAAACTCAGCCTCTGTTATGCAACCGATGGATGGATACAGGACACAAAGTCTGACAGACTTTGGGGGAGTTAAATGGGTCAGAAGGTAAATAAATTCTGACCAAGATGGCAAATAGGATCAGCAAGAACAGACAAACAATACAAATCAATTATAATGTAATGTCTCTTCTATCATTAGTGAGATTATGTTTCAGCTATGTGGTTAGTTAACTTGTAAGTTGTGATCATATGTCCAGGACATTCATGTATTCACTCTGTTACTGTTGTAGCAAAAACTGTTTACATCATTAATGTGAGAAATTATGAAAGTGTCCTTTTGAGTTTTGAAATAAAACATAATTCACAATTTATTATTACTTCTCTCATAACGACCAGCTCAGTTTCAATTTGTGAATTTGAAGATCTCTGTACTTAACCCTCCTGTTATGTATGGGGTTTTTTTAGGAACAGCAATAATGATTAATTGGACATGGGGCATGTTTAATTGTTCAGTGAAAAAGGTGTCAGAAAGTACAAAATCCCAAATAAACATAGTTTATATTTCTTCATTAACTCCATTACCAACCATTTAAATCAATTTAGTGTAATGATGTTCTTTACTGCTCACGTATCAAGGTTCAGTGAGGATAATCACTCTATTTTCATAAAAAAAGCATGTTAAGACTTTTTTAATGTACATTGGAAAGACCTACATGGTTTTACATGACACTGATTTTTAAATGTTTTTATTTTACATTTTAAATTCTAATAAAATAAACTTTTAACTTTTTTTTTTTGGAAGTTTTATTAAACTTTGAGATGGGTCAATTTGACCAGCAACATAACAGGAGGGTTAAACAACAGTGAGAGAAGTTTGAAAAAAAGAAACAAAGTCTGCGTGTCATCTCGGTAAAATCTTCTCCTGGAGACACGACAGTAGAGTACCTTGCCAGGTGTTTATATGTCTGTCTGTCACCATTTGCCCAATCTGGCTCTTTGGCTGATAACGTCGCAAGATGGTCTTTTGTTTCATTTTTCTGTGTTCAGGACATTTCCCATGCTTGACTTAAAAAATGTACCACAAGGTGCCAAATCATAAGTACACATCCAAGAAGAAGCTACCGAAATGGAGAACATTGCGCCAAAAGAAACCAGAAGCAAAACACCAGGCGAACAAAGCTTGTTCCAAGAAGAGAGTTAATATGGGGTTGGTGTTAGGCGGTCAGGGACTGTGGAAGGAAGGGCCAACTTTGGATGCTGTGTTTACAAACTAAAATGGACAAATCCTACTCAGTGTGCCTTTAAGAAAGAGCCTAAGGGGGACCGACTGTGGTGACAATGTCATCTGGAGACAAATCCTGCTGCTGCTCCAGTGATTAATGAAGCACTATGACAGTGCATGACATCAGTGCCTGCTGATGCTAGCTGTGGTCACACTGGACACCTTCAACCAGAGAGAGCAGAGAAAACTGAGGTTTATGAAGGTTATTTTTGAGCAACTAAAACTACTTGGTTAAGGTTAAGGAAATATTAGTCAGGGTTAAAAAACAAACAAACCCTGACATGGTCAAGTTTTCCAACTCAACTAAGGTCCACTTGCTAACTAACATGGACAAGAAGCTCCAGAAAAAGCTACTAAGTGAACCTTGAGTTGGGATGGTTTTGTTGAACTCCAATGTCAAAGGTCAAAAGTGAACTTCATTACTGTCCTCTTTCATTCAGGTTATTAATGAATATCTCAATATAAACAAACACTTCTTTTTATTATTTGTTCAGAAAACACAAGGATATTTTAGGTTGTCCTGTACCGCTCCTGTTTTATTCATTTTGTAGGTGAGTGCAGTCAGGATGGTGTGATGGTCAGCACACGGAGGGGGTAGTTGTTGTAAATATTGAGTTAACTGTCCAAAATAGCTGGAGAGGCACATTACTTTCTGTGATGAGGTGGATTTTATGTTAGTTTATGTCCTACATTTTCAGGTCAGCGTGGCAGTCAATACAACAGAGACGGGAGAGATTTACTTAGCGTTCACTGTGAGACTGCACTATGTGTACCGTACATGGGAGGTCAGCAGAGTGTCTCCATGAGACCAGTTTTCCAGCGGTCCCCTCCTCCCCAGTGTACAGTGCACAGTGTTTTCCCACCAGCCGGAGCAGCCAGGACTCTGAAGGGATGGGTGGTGATGGAAAACTGGCAGAAAAACCTATTCCACATGGTCACAGGCCGTAATGGATAACTTGGCTGCCTCCTCTCGCTGAAGCTATTTCAAGAGGAGCCACCCAGTTGCCTTGAAGGCTGTACTTTACTCCAGGGGAGTCGAGGCTTTGACTCCATTTCGGGACCTTCATAATAACATACTACTATTGCTGTCCAGTCATTTTCTTCTTTACATCATGTGGATTGTCTTCATCAAAGGGAGGGTTAAAAATAAGTGACACCAGAAGAGGCCCAGCCTTTTAGATATATTCTATAGGGTCTGGTTATACTATAGAGAGGAGTTTATATGTTATGAAATGTACTAAATAATGCCTGGAAACAGGATGTTTAACAGTCTATCAAGTTTAGGTTTTAGTTTTGTCTTCCCACATATTTAGTTTAATTTCAGACAGATGTTCAAATGTTTTAATATATAGTTCAAAAGTGTCACTGATGAGGATGTGATTAAAGTATTTCATACAAGTTTCAGTTTGAGATTCTTTCATTAAAGACAAAAAATAGTAATCTTAATGATATTGTTATATATATACTTTTTTGTTACATTTTTGCTTTGAGAAATTATAATTTGGATTCACTTTTTAAATAGTTATCAGTAGTAGCAGTGGTATAAAAAGTTCAGATCAGTTACTTAAACAAAAGTTGCAGAGCAGCAGTAACGCAAAATACTTAATAATACTTCAGTAAAAGCATTTGAGTATCTGAGAGCAAAATGTACTTATCGAAAAAAGTAACAGTAGTCTTTTATGCGTCCATTGCATTAATGTCTAAGTAGTCCTTCACTGTTGTAGCTGAAAGTGGAGCTAATTTTAACTCTTTTATACAAAAAAAATCTGTTTAATATAAGACAAATTGTTATAAAGAATGAACTCATCATTTGTTATCTACCAGAACGCTTAATCTCCAAAGTATTTATAGCTGCCAACTAAATGTACTGCAGTAAGAAGTACAATGTTTCCCTCCAAAATGTAGTGGGGTTGTAGTATGAAGATGGGATACAAGTTAGTACAAGTATGTCAAAGTTTAACATAAATAGTGTGATTGAGAAAAATGACATTAGCTAATTCCCACTACTGATTAGTAGCAGTTGAGGTAGGTTATAGAATAAGTATGATTAGTAGCAGTAACATTGGCACAGTTTGTCATGATCTTGCATATTCATTCACTAGTAAACATGTCATGATAATAAAGTGAATGACCAGAGCAAGTGTTTGAAATCTCTGGTTTTACCACAATCGTGTTCCCTTGCTGTATTTAATCCAATGACTTCTGTGTAACACTTGTGTGTAAAATGTGCAAAGCTGTTCATCAAAACAACACAAATACATATTAGCTGCTGACAGAACAAATAAATTAAGCTGTATTTCTGAAAAGGTGTCCACTTTTATAGCGTAAAAGCCAAATTTGGTCACATTGAGCATGGCGCCATCTCTACTTTTCTGGGTTTCATAACCGCATGTGGGGTGTGTGCAGGCGGTAATGTCAGGGTCACAACTGGGTGTCTCCCTGGCCTCCCATATATTACAGGGCAGCAGTCTGTCACATGTGATGTGTGCAGCACAGCTGGGATTGAAGTTTACTTTCGGGGTGTAACACAGTGGCCCCACGCACAGTGTTAAACACCATGTTCCATATGAGGCTACTGGGTGGGGCAACAGGTCATTGCACATCCTGTAATTAAGCCCTCTCGTTTTCAGTCAAAGCTGTTGCAGTTGAGAACTGAATAATTATAAAGAGATTAAAAGCAGATCAATCACAAGCATGTAAACTGTATATTTTCTGGGTATCAATTCACAAATAATGTTTTTACAGTTATGTGACAACTTGTCTATTTATCTCCGTGCGTCACGTGATGCTATAAATACCCTGATAAAACGCTGTGTATAACTGACATCATCATACCATACACACGCAGTCTTCCAGCTCATGCTCACTGATCCACCAAATAAAACTTTTTGCATGAATTTATGCCAACACATGAGCCCTTATTATTACAAATAAATTCCTAGATTGATTTTGTCTCCGAGAATTCAAATCTACTGTGTATTTCTCCATCTGTAAGCAAGGCTGATAAAAATAAAAGTTGAATGTAAGGAGTAAATCCAATCCGGCTATACCATCCTCTTGAAGATGACACATTAATACCGCAATTAAAGACAAGATACCCAACACATACCGACGATAAGATAAAGATCTGTGTTTATATTCACATGTTGCACAGTTTATAGCATCCTACCTGCTTTGCTCGGGCCTCCTAGCGCCTCTTCCTGTAGTTGCAGTTCCCTCAATGTGTCTGATGCTGCGCCCTGCCTGGTCGCTCTGCTCAGACTGGACTGCTACATTACCCGACGGTGCTGCTCGCTTTTGAGAGAGCGCTCCTCCCCGAAGCAGCCCAACATATTCTCAGATGCATCCAGCCCCCTGTCTGTGCTCAGCCGCCTGCCTTGCATCCCCCTTTAATTCAGAGTAAACCGTCCTGTAATCAGTACAAGCGTCGCCCTCTAACTCTCCTCTTGTAAAAATAGGTGTTCTGCAAGATTCACATCTTAAAGCAGTTAGGTGGAGCAGCGCGGTGTTTTATAAATAGTATTTTGTGTGCATTTAATATATAGAGGCACACGATTTCTTTCTTTTCTTTCTTATTCTTTCTTTTTTTATTTTTACATTTTATAAAATATGAGCATAGGAAAAAACAATTCAATTTTATTTAGCCATTAATTATTACCGTTATTTAAAATAATTTAACATATTCCCAGCCGTATCGGTAGAATAATAACATTCTTACTTTCAAAACATGAATAAAACAAAAATAATAATTATAGAACTGTGTTTTCTTCTTTCTTATAGCTACTAAGGAATTTATACATTTTTCTTTACAAATTCCTTGGTAACTTCCAAACGCTTTGCCTTGTGAGTACTGGTCCCAGATCAGTTGAGTCATTTAGCCAGTTACTGTGCTGACAGCCGTTAAGGCACGCAAACTGACATCAGATCAGTTTTCCCTGAGCCGACCACTTGCCGAGGAAATGCGTCACTCCGTCGCAGGTGACGTGGCGTCTGGGAAGCACTTCCCGGTTGTCGTGCCAACCTCCTCCGGCTCGGGGCTCCTCCATTCACTGGAGATACCAGTGCTGTAAAGAAAATTAAAAAAAAATACTAGTGCTAGCAAACGAGTCGAGCAGTTTCTTGTTTTTTGTGTTTTTTTAAGAGGAAGCTGGTTGAATCAGCCGTTGACTGCTGCCGGTCATGGAGACTTATGGCAACTCGAACAAGAAACAGAAGCTAAGCAACGCTGCCGAAAACTGGGTGAGTTTTTCTTTCCCCCCCAAGTTGTGTTGATTCAACACATCGATTCATCACGTCCGTACACCTTCACTAACCAGCTACTAACAAACTAACGGACTAACCGGTCAGACAACTAGCTTATTAGCTTGTTTAACATCCGGCTATAATAACAGTAATGCTAGCTCTACATTTAAAGCCTGGCTAGCTAGCAGCGTCGAGCTTGAAAAGTGGCTAATCAGTTCACTGCTAATACATAGCAACTACTGTTTATACAGACCTGTGATAACATTACCCTTGGTGGTTCCAACCTCAGTGTCAACAAATCACTTTTTTTTTGTTTGTGCATTTGATTTAGTGTCCTTTTGCCAGGTGACTTTCTTTTAAAGGTATCCATTGTTGTTTGATGATTATAGTACATATCGTCACCCTGTTAAAATAATCGCCTAACTAATTTTTTCAAGTTTTGCAGGAAACAAAAAACTTCACCAAAAGTGTAATATATGACATTTATTGATCATTTCACTCAAAAAGGATGTAACAAAGGTTGGCTATTGGCATAGTAATAACACTGTGTGTAAATTATGTAACTTAAGAGAAATAAATTACTTTT
This sequence comes from Centropristis striata, assembly GCF_030273125.1. NCBI lineage: Eukaryota > Metazoa > Chordata > Actinopteri > Perciformes > Serranidae > Centropristis > Centropristis striata. Next base: position 37,988,944 of record NC_081517.1, on the reverse strand, counting down.
TTTGGCAATTTTTTTGAATATGCCATTGTGACTTAAGCAATATATGGTAACACTTTATTTTGAAGGTGTCTACATAAGAGTCACACAAGCCTGTCAGAAACATGACATGACAAGTATCATGAGCATTAATGTTACTTCTAAGTGTCATTTATGTTCATGACACATCCCATGTCACTCTTATGTAGACACCTTAAAGTGTTACCAATATTAGTGTCAACAATAAAACACTGATAAACTAAACTGATAACTAAACAATCTCCCTCTAGACCTTCTTTGCTGGGTTCTTATCTGATGCCTATGAATGTGGCAAATTGTCAAAGAAGTGATGATATTAAAGGGGTAAAATCACATGATCTGATCAACAGAGGATGTAGGCAATTTTACCAGAGGTGGCTGGCGTCATGAGGAGATGATTTAGGCAAAAAACCCAATTTTGACAAAAAATGACATGCCGATTATTTTAACAGTGTGACGATAAGTTACATAAGTGTGACACATTAAAGGAAACATCTGATTATATGAGTTGAGAATCATGACGAATGCAGATGCTTCCACACAGATGCACTGCACGGTACAATTAAGCAATGCACATCCTGTCATGCTCTGTGGCATGTGTAAAACTGCTGAGCAGGTCAGATTTTCTGATTGATCACCTTTCTGTGATGAAACATTTCCATCTCGATGGGAGTGGTCTCTTCCAGGATGACAATGCCCGCATCAATAGGGTATGAGGGGTCACTGAATGGTTCAATGAGTATGAGCATGATGTGAATCATATGCTATGGGCTTTGCAGTCACCACATCAAACAAATTAAACACCTGTGGGAGTTGTTGGACTGCTGTTAGACAGTGCTCTCCACCACCATTATCAAAACAACAAATGCATAAATATGTGTTGGCAGATTGGTGTTAATCTCTTCAGTAGAGTTCAGAGACATGTAGAATTAATGCCGAGGTGTATTGAAATTGTTCTGGTGGCACGTGGTTGCCCAACACCACACTTAATGTTGTTTTTTCCTTTTAGTCTGTCACCATCATCAGTCTATATTACATGTTACAGTACATAACATTTTATATATTTCACTTGAGCACTATTTTTTGTCTTAGATTTTCCCTTTTTAACTTATGTGATTGTATTTGATACATATTCAATGTGCATTATTAGAGGGAGCCTGAGATCCAAGTTTGTTATTGCAGATGTCCGCTTCTCTGTAATTGTTGTGTATATGACAGCAAGATACTTGAAACAGTCCACTGTAGTACACTATAATGCTAACTCTAAACTGCAGTCTGTACTGTTATCAATGATAAAAATGTCACATTCATACATGTCCCAGAATACATTAACTATCAAATTGACATGGTAAGAGGACAACATAATTTCAACACAAGCAAGCATTATGGCATGCAGTGTTCCTCGTGTTAAAAGTAAAATAGTAAGGCTATTTGGGTGATGTTATTAGCTTACTTTTAAAGAAGGAACTTGAATTATGGTGAAGAGTTGTAAGGGGATGAGAAGGTATATGTTAAATGTTGTGGATTTCCATAGCTTTGTATGTAGGCCTAAGCCTGTTTTATCTTTATGTCTATGTTTGTTGTTTTCATTGAAGACCACTTTGGAAATAAGTGTTCTTAGTAATGCTTTTAGGTGCTATCCTCGGGGATTTTGTTACATTATACGCTTTGGAGTCCTAATAAAAATCGAATAAAAAAAAATACACTGTGGTCCTCCAACATATATCAAACAACACAAATAATAACATCAGAAAAACAGACAGGACGGACAAAAGTAGTCTAGTCATCTAACCAAATTAGTCACGAGTTTTGTTAATTGAATATGCTTCATTCAGTTTTAAAGAAAAAGGGCAAGCATTCTCAAAATATTCCTTCTCACACTCATTTGTGAAGCTAAGCTGTGTCTTTTAGGGTTTGAAACTTTTGTTTGGTGAATCAAATAATACATCAACTTCTGTTTGTGGTAACTTATAATGTGCATTTTTCCTTTTTACAATTTTCTGACATTCTATAAACTAAATGGCTAATTAATACCTTAATGGTCAAAGAAAGTAATCGACTCCACATTCATGTTCCAAGCTGTCTTCATAATATATATGTCAAATATCTGACAAAACAACATTTTAATCTGCTTTGAAGATACTTCGAATGCATGCATTGTGATGTTTTTCTAACTTTTCTGAAGTCTTCATCTATTCATGTTAACTTCCTATTTTTGAATTTGGAGGGTTCTTTTTTTATAAACTTGTATAATTGGACTGGAAGTGGTTTGTATTCACATTATATCTGTGTAACGTTTCAGGGAATGCAACGTGCAACGAATGTCACCTATCAAGCTCATCATGTCAGCCGAAACAAGCGTGGGCAGGTTGTGGGAACAAGAGGAGGGTTCCGAGGATGTACTGTTTGGCTGAGTGGTAGGTTATGTTTCTATCAGTATGTCCTTTCCACACCTGTATGTATATTATCTCATAGCTGCTTCATAACCCTGTTGTTTTTCTCTGTGCTAAGGTTTGTCCGGTGCAGGGAAGACAACGGTAAGCATGGCTCTGGAGGAGTACTTGGTGTGTCATGGTATCCCCTGCTACACACTGGACGGGGACAACATCCGTCAAGGGCTGAACAAAAACCTCGGCTTCAGTCCAGAGGACCGTGAAGAGAACATTAGACGCATTGCTGAGGTGGCCCGGCTTTTTGCTGACGCTGGGCTGGTCTGCATCGCCAGCTTCATCTCTCCCTACAGCAGGGTGAGTAACTCCAAAGAATGTATCAGTGGTTGAATGAAAGAAAACGATAACCACAGCGATAAATATGGCTAGACCTCTCTGATACTCTATTAAATTTGTCTCTGTTATATAATCTCTATTGAACAAAATTGGATTTAATTCTGGCCCCTTGTGAACAGTTTTGTTTTATTCTGGGATTACCTAGAGATTTTTGGTTGGTGATAATGATGTTATAGGGCTGCCCAATTATGGAAAAACTCAGTCATGATTATTTTGTTTGATGATGAAAAAAAGATAACTAAATGATCTAATAATATATAAAAATATACTTTTACCCTTTGATGCACAACATACTGAGCCAAGAAGTTAGCTAAGTAGTTAGCTTAGCAAGCTACTTAGCTGAATACTTAGCCAAGAAGTTAGCTAAGTAGTTAGCTCAGAAAGCTACTTAGCTAAAAAATGGATATGGGTCATTTTTGACCCATGTTGTGCATTAGAAGAGCAGTGACACAAATAGGGATTTTATTAAAAAAATAATAAAGGAAAACATAAAATGCATACAATACAATACAAACATAAAAACTCTGTCCGGTCACTTTAGACCCATGTTGTGCATCAAAGGGTTAAATAAGTAATGTAAAAAAAAATTGATGATGATTGAAAAATTATGTTGTAACATTAGTGAACTACTGAAACTACTAAACATATACTCAATATATAAAAATAACAAATAAGAATAAATAAGACCATCAAATATGTATTCGAGCACTGCCACAACCAACTGAAAAAAAACCCAGTGAAAATGTGTAAAAGAAAGGAGTGTGCTGGATTCCTTCCACAACAAAACTAGAGCATCATAAAACACGATGTGGCACAATATTAATTTTATCTTGATTATCTAGTTTGAATGATCTTTGTCATTTTACTATACTGACATTGTCACTGTCTATGTTCATTATTTTTGCTGATATAGATGATGCCAGTTCTAAAATAGATTTAGAATGATAAAGTCGAGTTTTTGGGGGCTTTGATGTGTGAGGTGTTAACATCCTTCGTTTATATCTGCTGACAACGGAAAGTCCCAACCAGTCGACTTTATGTCTATATGTAAGTTCAGGGCTGATTTAAAACAGTAGAGGGCATTTTTCCACCTTTCCACCCCTTAAAATTACCTTCTTTATACATTTGCTAAGAAATGTCAATATTACCACCAACACTGATGGGTTTCATCACAGAACAGCTGTGTAATTTAGTTTACATCACAAAAAAACATGTTTAAGTGTGCAGTACGTCTTTAAAACGGCAAACTCATCAATGTACATTTTAAATAAAAAAAGCATGATAAGAAGAGCCCTACTGCATCTCTAAAACCAAACGTGATGAGCCCTAATAACATGCTAGTTTCACCAGCTCTTTAATTAAACCATGTGTGACATTAACTTCCCTGTATATGTTATTGTTGTCTGACAGGATCGTCTCAATGCCAGGAAGATCCATGAGGCAGCAGGGCTGCCTTTCTTTGAGGTGTTTGTGGACGCTCCACTGGATGTCTGTGAGCAGAGGGACGTGAAGGGGCTGTACAAGAGAGCCAGAGCGGGCGAGATAAGAGGTGCTCTATGGTTTAATACTGTTTGTGCTGAGCATCAAGGCATGGATTATTGTATCTGTCATGTGATTGGGGTTCAATCTTGGGCTGATGTACAGTGATAAAGGGTGGGACATTAACTACAATGTAAATGAAACACAATAGCATAATTTGCTAA